>NC_085872.1:29630633-29673133 GCF_034702125.1 Engraulis encrasicolus
TCTCTCTCTCTCTCTCTCTCTCTCTCTCTCTCTCTCTCTCTCTCTCTCTCTCTCTCTCTCTCTCCTTCTTCTTTGCTCCATGCAGATAAGCTTCACTGGGTGTGGCATCAACCCAGCACGCTCTTTTGGACCCGCTGTCATTCTGGTCAATTTCACCAATCACTGGGTAAGCAGAAAACCGCAACATGTGGATTATGACAGAAAAAGTGTCCAATGTTTCCCTGGAGCAGACAGAATGCACTGAGCAAGGCATGATTTACTGTTGTGTTCATTGCTAAACTTAGCTGAGAGAAGATTGTGGGAGGCTGCCACAGACCACCACAGTGCCAGGGTTCTCTGCTCCATGACAGCAGTGCATTACGCATTAAGCAACGGATTCCTATTATTTATGAGACTTAGAAGCTATTCATTCTTTCCTGTGTGACACTGAGAACATTTCATCAAATTATCTATTTTGAGATGGATAAATGTAAGGGTTTTTTTTGTTCTGATTCTGATTGGCCATGTGCTGTCCGTCTGCAGGTGTACTGGGTGGGGCCAATGTGTGGGGGCGTGGCTGCTGCCCTGGTGTATGACTTCCTGCTGTATCCCAAGATGGACGACTTCCCCGACCGCATGAAGGTGCTGGTCAGCGGGCCGACCAAAGACTATGACGTCAACGGAGTCGAGGACGCCTCACGCGTTGAGATGTCGTCAAAGTGAAAGCTGGCAAACCCTTCCTTGCATTTCATGTACAGTCTCTCTAAGTGATTATGAACGCACACGAAGAGTGTTTCTATTTCAACAAAATAGCTTTTCTACTTCGACTGGAAGAGTTTTTTAAATGGGTTTTTGGCGCAGAATATGCACACTACATTCCGAATGTTTGCTTGGGAATTTGTGAAAGCCTATTAAACAAGGCACATTTGCTACAGATACAGATTTGTTACACATTTGTAAAGATAACTTTGTATTGTGTCGATGAGTGGGCTCCAACATCAGTATTTTAGATGTAGAATCACATATTTTTGTAAACTATTTTCTATGTAAATGTTTTATTGTATCATTTTATATTTGTACTCTTGTGTGCACTGCACAATTATTCCTTGTCTTCACTTTTGTAAGTAAAGAAGAACACATGTGTTGGGTATCTAACAGCTAAGTATCTTCCACTTGTTATTGGAAATTGCTACCCCTTCTTATTGAAAATAAAAGTGTTATACAGATTCTCTGACTGGGTGTTTGCATATAGTCATTATTGACACTGATGGCCTTAGGCCTTAGCCAGGCCGTGCCCTCCTTGTGACACCTACAACGTTGCTTCTAGTCAGGCCAGAAGCAATACAAATATTGTTTCTGAGCTCCCGAAAAATCGGCAACTCCTCCCACTTTGTCAGGAAGCAAACAAACATTAGCAAACAAAGGGAGGCGGGTCAACCATGTCCTTTGGGAAATTATAATATGCGCTTCGTCAGACCAAGTATCGAAGAGATTTGAAAGTCGATGATAATCAGGCTACTTAGGCCTAGTTCTCCAGATGCTATCTTTTATCCAGAAAGCACATAATTAATCATGGCAAGCTATATCTTAATGCACACATTAGACTCAGCACAACCTCAATCCTTTTACTCTATTACCTTTAAAATTAAAATGTAAGTGTGGACTCGATATTGGAGTATAACCTCCTGAAACCCTACGTCCTCTTGGGAGAACAACAGCCATTTTCCCCCTGTACCACCTTGATACTCATTTTCCCCCTGTACCACCTTGATACTCATTTTCCCCTGTACCACCTTGATACTCATATTCCCCTGTACCACCTTGATACTCATTTCCCCCTGTACCACCTTGATACTCATTTTCCCCCTGTACCACCTTGATACTCATTTTTCCCTGTACCACCTTGATACTCATTTCCCCCTGTACCACCTTGATACTCATTTTGTTTTTATTTTAACCTGTTGTGCACCTTCACGGACACTTCCCACATCACCTTGTAGTGAAGTTACAAAATTACAACATTTTAAATAAAAAAAGGCCATATTGACATATTCTACACAACATCCCAGAAGAAAGAAAAATAGCAAAATTAAGTTAATGTCCATATTTTATGAATGAATCCAATGTTTTCATGTACAGATAAGTATTTTAATTTGGCATTACATTTTTGCACATTGGCCTATGAAGAGTTTAATGATTGTATGTACGTACTGTAGATGTTCTGTTTGATTTTTAAAAATCCTTCAATTATGTTACGAAGAGCTTTCCCATTTTGCATCTGTGGCCAGAACGTGATAGCATTTTTGTCCGATACCTCAGCATATTTTAAACCCATTAATCCTGAGACACGGTGACTGTTCCCGTAAGCAGTTTGAAGTGGCTCAATGCCTCACATTTCCCATACTCTCTGTTTGTTGAAAGCCATGGGGGATCTGCCATTGTTATCTTGGTCAGGTAATAAATTCAGTCTTGAATTGAATGCCAGTGCCATGGAATGGGTGCATGACTCTGCAAGAGCTGAAGGGGCAGACGCAGTCAGTCCAGTCTGACGTCCAAAATACCTTGTATGTAGATGCTTAGATGCTTTGATTTGGACATGACTGAATGGTGAGTTCAGACTGAACTTAAGTGGTGTCACCACAGAGCAGCATGTCCTGTCAAATTATTTTGGCCACAAAACCAGAGACCGATATCTCACCACACATTTGAAGCAAGCCAGGGAAAAATGCATACAGAGACACACATAGGCTCACACACAGGCTCTCTCACACACACACACACACACACTCGTACACGCTCACACACTCACGCGCGCGCACGCACGCACGCACGCACACACACACACACACACACACACACACACACGCACGCACGCACACACACACGCACGCACGCACGCACGCACGCACACACACACACACACACTTTATCCATACAAATAAAATAGAGTCCAACAATCTTGACTTGTGTTGTCAGAGAAAGTCTATTTTTTGTGGCTACAATATAACTGAAAAACATCTTAAATTTAAAGCAGAGGATAAAGATGGTATCATGGACACAGAGATAACTACTTTATCAGACATTGCTAGAGATGATGTGATATTTGTGCTGGAGGTGTTCCAACAGTGATGGTATGCTTTTTAGATAGGCATGGCTGTCGCCCTCTGCTGGTGGTAGCTATATGCACTACTGAAGCCCCCTGGCAATAAGCAAGCAAATACAACAGCATGATTAATTTGGCACTCAGGAAATAATAAAACCATAACAATAAAACCTGAAGAGCTAAGTGCTCTTACAAGTGTATTAGGGGTTTGTAGTCAGGAACATAAAATCCTGTCTCCCAAAGGTACTCTTCCGGGGTGTGAAAATATGTTTCCGCCTATTCCAGAAGAAATTACTACACAGGCTAATAGAGCTGAACTCTTTATTATTTTCAAATGGTTTTAAAACTCCAAATGTGAAAGACCATTATATATTTCTCTAGACCTCCCATGACTCCATCATCAGATAAAAAGACAATAGCATAGCAATTGGACCATCTTGTGCAGGGCCGGCGCTAGGCATAGGCAGACCAGGCGGTCAACTGGGGCGCCAAATTATGGGCACTATGTACATATGTAGGCATTAGATCAGCTGTTCTCAATCAGATGTATGACACTATGATTATACATGCAAATTTCTAATTCCACTAGGCCTACATGCAAAGAGGGGTGCTCGCCTAGGGCACCAAATTGACTAGAGCCGGCCCTAATCTTGTGGATGGGAAGAGAACGCTGCACTCCTTCAACACAAACAGCAGAAAAAGCATGTCAGCTTCATTTCACGAGCTGACCTCCAGTTATGCAAAGGGAAAACAAAGACCATCTGGACTCCCCGACCACAGATGGAAAAGCACAGTCCTCTGCCATGAATGCTTCCCAGGTGAATGATCCAGTGATTTGAAATACAGTATACTTTAGAATTCTATGTTGCATCTTCAAAACAATGTCATCGCGTTCTTGCTCTATTACTGTTTATTTGTGTCATTGAGTGCATCATAGAAACTATTTCAGACGCTAGGTGATGTCTATTCCAAATCTGTGTCCATAATTAATATTTTGGCCTAGTAAAGGATGATTTGTGTGCACACTAAAATAATCCAGGAAAAAAAAAGTTTATATGGGTTCAAGTCTGGCCTGTGCCATTTACCCGCATCCGTCTGCCCATTACTTTCTTGTCACATCTTCTCTATCCTGTCATAATAAAGGTGTGAAGAGTCTTCTGAAGCATGCTGTAATAGTCATTGAAAGGTGCAGGTTTAGTATTACCAGAGGCGGTCTTTTGGGTTAGAACTCTTTGGTATTGCTCTGACATACCACGGGGCCTTTAGTACATTATAACTGCAGACCTTTTAAATTTACTTCAGAGTGCCTCGGACCCTCTCTCTTAACTCTATAAAATTACTATTTGAGAAAAAAGCTCTGATAATAGCTTCATATATCCAACATGCTTTCTCTAATAATATTTTGGTCCTCCACACTAAATGCATGGGAGGAAAACGGGAGGAGAGAAGAGGGGACGGAGAGCAAGGGAAATAAAAAGGGCAAGAAGTGGCGAAAAGGGAGGCGGCATGAGAAAGCATGAGGCACAAGAGTGCACTTCAGAGTACAGATACCAAGCAGATGAGGAGAGATAGCACTGGGGACACCTGTTCCTCATCACCTTGCTTTGCTACAACGAGCAGGAACTTCACAGCATTATACTGCACTGTTGGTGTTTTTTGAATGAACTGCGGACCTTTCATCATATAACCCCAGTAAAATAAATAAATAACCGCAATAAATGTGAAGAGCGTTTATATTCTTTTTTTATTCTTATTATATATTTTTTGGTGTTTTTGACTTTATTTATGATAGGACAGTGAGGTGGTGACAGGAAGCGAGTGAGGAGAGAGAGACGGGGAAGGGCCGGCAAAGGACCCAGACTGGGAATCGAACCCGGGTCAGCCGCATGGTAGACGAGTGCCCTACCGTTTGGCCACGGCAGGGCCCGCGTTTATATTGTACTCAGGATGCTGTTCTTGCCGACCAAACAGCACTCCAAAAGCCATTCCAAATCACACCCAATATTATGTGTATATCTTGGACCAACTGCAAAGTGTTTCGGCAAATTTTACGAGGACTAATCTGACCTGCAGTAAAGCTTGGTCATAGCAACAACATCCGAGCCAGCTTGTCACAGCGACACAGCCTCTTTATTTTTAGACGTGTATCAGGAAACTGTTGAGAAAGCCTGCAGTAGATTGTGTTACTATTTGGACAGTGACCAGCTCCTAGATGAAAATTGACTGCTAACGCCACACAAGGAGCCACTGTATTAACACTGTAACATACTCTCTTTCATTTTAAACAAATAAATAATAATAATAAAAAACGAAGAAATAAAGAAAAACAAAACATTCCATTTTACAGAATTTGAAACATAAATTCATCCCGTGGGAAAAGGAGTATTTCTTTAGGGATGTTATCCACGATCATGCGTCATTGTTTATGAGTTTCCCTTGTGTAAACATGGATGTCTGCTGGCGTATACTTTCAAGAGTATAGGATGCTCATTTGCCAGTCTCGCCCTACCCCATAATGTTCTTTTAAGATGTGTGAAATCAACAGATGGTAAACAGCTTACACACCCATTGTGTCTCTGAAATGCATATATTATTGCTTACGTACAGTGGGGCTGACTGACAAGGTGGGGGACAGGTCATTTATTGTTTTCATCAATGTCATAAACCTCGGGGGACTAGGAAATGCACGCCTCAGCCACGTGTTTCTTCCCCCCAACACACACAGGTTGTTGGGCTAATGTAACTTGAACCGCCCAGTGATTACAGTTTTCCTTGCATTCTGTGCACTCTAATCAGACCAAGGATCTGTGTTTCAGCTGATTGGAGAGGGAGTTGCTGGCAAGTCACTGGATGTGTTGCACTGCATTTCCTTACAGCACTGACAGACTCCAGTGACGTTGGCCTATTGACAATGAAGTAGTCTCGGGAATAAACGGTAAACTAACTGTGAAATAAACTGTCGTCCATGCCTTTGCGGTTCAAAATCAGGTAGTCTGGAAATAAACTGCAAAATGATTGGCTGTAAAATAAACTGATGTCAATGCCTTTGTGTTTCCAATTCGAGAATGAAAACAAATGAACATAGCCTACCATTTGCCTCATCAGTCAGGTTTGTCATCTTGTATTTTAATTTATTTAGGCCTATTTGTTGTTGTTGTTGTTGTTGTTGTTGTTGTTGTTGTTGTTGAAAAGGGGTTCGCACACTCCTTCGGATTTCTCTTCTTTTAGGATCTTTTTTTACTGTTTATACAGGATGACGCTTCAAGGATGTGGAAACCTCTTTTCTTTTCTTTTTTTAAAGGTCACTTTTTTTGTTCAGCACCTGGGATTGTAAACAAATGAAGTCACAAATTGTCATCTTGTCTTGTCTTGGAATCCTAATTCTGTCAAGATTAATTAATGGGCTATTTTTTGATGGAGCAGTGATGCTTTTGCTATGCAAAGTGCATGCACTCTTTGCCAATTTGATGCATTCTGTTAACCAGATTGCGGGAGGGGGGGGGGTGCTGGACACAAACCGTGTATTGTACTTTCTTTTTAATTACTGATATGACTGCACTTTGTCAAACTGCACAACAGCCAGTCCAATGATGTGATCACTGTCTGTAGGCTAATATTGCTCAACCCCCACCGTGGCCAACAGTCAGAAACACTGGTAGCCACAGCCCATCACACTTTGTGGGTGCAAAAAATAAGGGGCGCCGCTGTCAGCAGTGCTGTAGTTGTTCACACTAGGTTAGGCTTCTCATTCTGTAAGCCAAAGGTCTCAAAGAAGGCGCTGCAGTGGCTTGGTCATGGCAAGCGAGGTGAGAAGCTGGTCGCTCTGGAGAGCCGTGCTGGCTGAACTAGTTGGCATGCTCCTTTTCATATTCATCGGCATTGCAGCAGCCATCGGTAATCCGTTTAACAGTAACCCCGACCAGGAGGTGAAGGTGGCTCTGGCTTTTGGCTTGGCCATTGCCACGCTTGCCCAAAGCCTGGGCCATGTCAGCGGTGCCCACCTCAATCCTGCCATCACGCTGGGCCTGCTCACCAGCTGCCGGATCAGCGTGCTTCGGGCTGTGCTGTACATCCTTGCTCAGATGACGGGGTCTGTCCTAGCCAGTGCCATCATGTATGGACTGAGACATGATTACAGTGTCTCCTTGGGACTTAACCAGGTGAGTTCATGGCTGCAATACATGGCAACAACATTCACGTTAATAATGGTTTAAAAATAAAAATAAAAACGTGCTTCTCAGTTACTACTGAGACTGGACCTATAGCATTCTCATACCTCAGACATGGATGAGATTTGATAACCTCTGATCTCCTTAGTGGGATGTTGTTACATGACTTCTTTCCTACTGTTTATTTGTGTTTAATTTACAGTTAGCACCTGGAATATCCCCTGGCCAAGGCTTTGGGATTGAGTTTCTGGGCACCTTCCAGCTGGTTCTGTGTGTGTTGGCCACCACTGACAAGAAGCGGTCCGACATCTCTGGCTCTGCTCCTCTTGCTATTGGTCTCTCAGTTGGATTGGGACACTTTGCTATTGTGAGTAGACAGATCACACACACTTATTTCCCTTGCAGTTAGAGCTTGCCATTCACGGTTTTAGTCAATGACACAAATCTTAGCTCTCCCCTATACCGTTTATTAGCTTCTTCAGCCTGTTTTGACATGAAGCACAAACATAATGGTTAATTTAAAAAAGATTCAATGCCAAAGACATCACTTCTTCTGAAATAGAGGGCCCAGTGATAAATTGGGGTGCCAAAAATAGTGCCAAATGCTGGACCACTTTGAACAGGGGCCATGCTTGATCCCATCAGGTCATGAGAGGGAGAGGCTGTTGAAAAGAGATAGAGAGAAGATGGATTATGTTTTGGGAAAACAGTGGGAAAAGGTCTGAAATGTTTGTAGAGAGGAAGGGAGGAGCAGCGACAGAGTACAAATGGTTTCCTCTGTATTTACACAAGACAATATAATATCACCACTTGCTTGAAGAAAAGATTACGATCGGACATTGGAGATTATTTAAGAATTACGGTGCACAAACAGGCACAAACATCCATAATACACCTGCTTACTGGCCAAAAAATTGTAAACAGCCTTTCTGTATCCTATATTCTATTTCCTGTATGGGCCATACATTGTCATGATCTTTACCCACTTACTTTTGCCTCCACAGATCAGCTATACAGGATGTGGTATTAACCCTGCTCGTTCTTTTGGACCGGCTGTCATTCTGCGATCATTTAAAAACCACTGGGTGAGCTTTAGAAATATATTATAAATCCTTTAAAAACATTGCTTCATTACAGATAACACAAGTGATTCTTCAGAAAATGTGATGACACAATTAAAACGACTAAAATGGTTGTCAGAGAATCAGAGAAAGCTAGCTCCTTAAAATGTGCGGATCCCTTTTTATTTGATTTAACTCATTGAGTGCATGTGTTGTATAAATGATGTATACTGTGATGTCACCACTGTGGACCTTGAGCCTGTAATAAGTTTACATACACTATTGACTTGACTTGACTTAACTTTCATCGGTGTGATGTGCAGGTGTACTGGATAGGCCCCATATGTGGAGGGATTTCTGCGGCTCTGGTGTACGACTTCTTGCTCTGTCCGAAGCAAGAGGGCATGGCCAGACGAATGAGCGTGCTGAGGAAAGGAGACAACTCTGAGGAGACTCAGCAACTCTCCCCCATAGAAGACACAGAGACCAGTCAGTGGCCAAGGCACTAATGATCACAGCCACTGCATTACCTCTCCCTGTGTGTGGATACAGTAATAACGTAGCATACAGTAACAGGATGTCATTTCATGCCATTAATATTGTGACATGCGACCATGATGTTTAAAATGGCATTGTTTATTTTAAAGTAGTGGGTGTTATTGTGCCTTTAATTTGGTGTTTCATTTTTTCCTGAATGTTGATAGTGATTGTTGCCGTTGTAGCCTAATGCCTTGTCTATCTATGCAACATGTGACTTCATACTGCATGTAACCGTCCAATTAAACGGTTCTGTATTCACTGAATGATTTGTATTGAGATGTGATTAATTTCTTCAATGCATAAAACCTTATCATTAGCCTACAGTTGGTATGGTGCTGGAAGAGTTGTCAAAAAAAAAGGTTTCAATTGAATGGCGTCATAAGTATCATGTCTGCAAAGCTAGTTTAGAAGTGAAACTTCCTGCATTGTTGAGTGGCATGTTGTTCAACAAAGCTGGAAGGCCTCCAAAGGCCTCTAATGACCTGACAGCAGGGGGGCCAGAAGGTAAAGATATGAGCCAATGTATTCATGGGAATATACTGTGTGCCTGCATTTTCCCAAAAAAATTAACAAAAAGTAAGCAGACGTATACCTGCTGGCAAAATCGAGATAGGAAAGGGTTTGATTTCCTTGCTGGCACTTTCACACTGCATTGTATGGAGGACACAGGCTGCCTCACGTACCCTTTCATTCAATGTGCGTAATAGCACCCCCACCCTGTGCTAATCACCGTAAAGAACTAAAGATCTGGTTTACCTGACGTACCCTGGAAACTTGTTGTGGTGTTGATCCTCTGGTTGCTGTTGGCTGAACTTTTGAGGCACAGGCAGGACAGCCCAGGGATGGAAAAAGCCTACTTGCATGCCTGATTTACTCCAAACCCAAAGGAAGGACGTGAGAAAACATATATTTTTTAATCTCAATCAAGTTTTATGTTTCACTTGAAAGGAAATACTTGCAGGTAATTTGGTGATTTGAGTTGACCATAAGAGTACTGAATAGTGAAGGAAGCCAACTGGGGGGACAAAGGGGTCAGTTGTCCTGGGCCCGAGGGGAGGATGTGTCAGAATTGGGTCTTCAGATAACTTTGTCCTGAACCAGACAAAAGCTGTCAACGCCCCTGTCTATAGACACCACCTTAATGTGCCATACATTTTCCAGACTTTTGTGTTCTCCCACTTAATATCCCTTGACGTCCAGGATGTGCTAAAACAAATGATTGCTTAACTAGACATTGTGCTCATATTGTCTAAGGTGAATTGTGGAGTAAGATGAAAAAAACAGACCCGTTTCCTCCTGTCTCTGTTTTTTTAGAACTTTTGTCAGGGAAAAATGAATTGTCCCATCTGAGTCAAAACATGTCATCTGTCAACATATCTTAGACATTCAAAGTGTCAGATGTCAGATTTGTCAATAATAACATCCCCTCGTGTCAATCCTGCAAAACCTTGCCTTTCCTTTCACCATCCCGCAGATCCTCACATTGTGCTGCATGTTTGTTTTTCACGTTGCCTTTTCCATTTCTCAACACAACTCTTCCCTCCTATCTTCACACCTTCTGCCCTTGGTCGCCCTTCAGTCGAGCATGTGTTTGAAGCCTCCACACTTCCTGTCCACCCATCCTTTTCAAACATCACCACATCGTCGTCATTGATGGTGGATTGACATGGGAACATCAATGAGGAGCTCTTCTGAAACTCTGAAATGTTTGTGTTCACAGCAGCATATTTGGTTGTAGAATGTAGATGCTACTGCATCAATGTCAGAGAAACTCCTGTACCAACCACCTGGCCATTGTTTTGAAAAAAAAAATTGAAAACTAATGTGAGGGAGGCGGCAATGGTGTGACAGGCGGTTGATGGAGTGCCGTGTGGAGACAAACGCGATGAAGTAAGCGATGGGGTTGCGCCAGGGAGGACCAGGGAGTTACTCCCGCACATTCCCTCTGCTGACGGACGGCAGACGCTTTTTCGGGGGATCGTCAGCGGGGCTTCACACATCCACACTCCCCCTGTCTGCTCTGCGTCAGCTCCTGACAAGGCCAGGTCAGGCTCTCTCTCGCAAGCAGCAGCCTGGAAGCAATGGACCAGTTCAGATGCTGTGTTTGGGACCTGTACACTTAGTAGACATGGGTTCGCTACAAGGCCTAGATGTTAATTCATCACTAAAGTGTGTGTTTTGAAAGGTCCAGGGTTTCTTAGACCCCCCAAGCACTTTACTGCTCGTCTTGTTTATAAAAAAGTAGACAACGTAGTTAAAACTACTTTATCAGGTAAAGAGATTAGAGTTTAATCAGGCAAGACTGTGTAGTAGGCCTTATGCTGAAGGGTTAAAATGGTGAAACAAAATGCTGGGTGATTTTTTAGGCCTTCTCCGAAATGTGCACTGCTGCTGTGACCTGCACCGAACAGTTCCTCTTTTACCCAACACATCAAGTAACACAGCTAACCCACCGTTTAACAGCATGTAGTAAAACAACAAAAAAACACACAGAAGTGCAGTTGTCGGTTTTTACTCTTCAGCTGACATGGCATAAACAAGTTTCAGTCAGCCATTCAGTCAGCAACTTCAGCCCTCAGGAAGAACACAGACGTGCAACAGGACTCATAAGAGACAGAGCGCCATAACCATAACATAACATAAAGCAATGACATAGTTAGTTGTAGATTTATTTCCCCTTCTTCCAAGTTTTGTTTTACTGCTAAATAATGCAAAATAATGGTGTTAAAGATCCAGATAGCAAAGTGCACAAAACTGAAGCGCTATTTGAAAAAGAAAAAAATATTGGTTCTTAAATTCAGATGCATGGGAACTCCTGTGTCCATAATGATCAAGTTTTGTTTGTTTTTGTTGTCTCATTATTTTATTTTATTTTATTTTATTTTAACTATAGGCTCTACAACACACCCCGAAACAAGACTATACCCCACTTTCCAAAAGTTGGAGCACTTGAAGCACCATTAACCTTGACAATGTTTACTCTGGACAACCCAATGTGCCCTAATGAGAGCACTGTAAAGGCAAGCATTTTGCCATTTGTGTTCCAGAGGTCCCAGACTATATCTCACTTGTGATTAGAGATGCACAGGATCCAAGATCCGGTTCCGGATCCTGCAGGATAATAGGGTTTTTCACAGGATCCAGATCCGGCAGGATCTTAAGCAGTGGATCCGGTATCCGACAGTTACTGGTGCACCTCTAGCCTAGGTTTTTCAGTCAGTCTTTCACAACCCCAATTGCTGCATGGAGTGAAAGCCCTTTGGAAGCGGACAGTGCAGGCAGTGTGGCAGTAAGCCAATGAGTCTAAAATAGTTTGAGCCAACTTAATAAAAAGGGCCCACGTGTGCAAGTAGGCTATGTGTTTCAACCCTTTCGTAGGATCCGGTATCCGGTTCTGGATCCGGCAGGATCTTAAGCCGTGGATCCGGTATCCAGCAGGATCCTAAAAATCAGGATCCGGTGCATCTCTACTTGTGATACAGTCTGCCAGTATCTAGGCTACCAGGCAGGTGGTGTATTTTAGGACACATTACACATTTGTTCAATTAACTCTTCTTTCTTTCTTTCTTTCTTTCTTTCTTTCTTTCTTTCTTTCTTTCTTTCTTAATTAACTTAATTAACTATTCTTTCTTTCTTTCCCTCTCTCTCTCTCTTTCTGTGAGAGAGAGAGAGGGAGGAAGAGAAAGAGAGTAACAATATATAGTATTTGAAAGATGATCAGAAATAATTTCATCCACCAATTATAAGCATAGGCTGCAGGATGGTGAAATGGTTGTTTCTCCTCAAACATACTTGTAATGGGAGTTTCTCATCTGACAATGGTCAATTTGTGAATGATACCAAACAGATCAAGATGCTAAGAATAAAATCTCTGAGTATTGGGCATGAAGCCAAAAGGTAATGAAGGTTGAAAGCAGTGGTGTAGTCTACTTTTTTATGGTGGGTATACTGTATATTTGAGCATTTTTGAAGTGGGTATACTGTATATATTTGTGCTATTCAAAACAATGGATCAATCAATTTTAAGTGGGTATACTGAAATCCCTGAAATTTAGAAGTGGGTATACTCCGTATACCTGCGTTCTACGTAGACTACACCACTGGTTGAAAGGTCATACAGCAGCCATACCTCACATTGATCAACTACTGAGCATGCAGCGAGCAGGCAGCCTCGTTCAATTTCAGGCTATCAACACGTGTGAATGTACTTGCCCCCTCTACACAATTTCATCACAAATACCTTTTACAGGTACATAAACTGACCCTGCTCCATCCCACTGGCTGTATGACACTGGCTTGAGTTGCAACAATTGAATCTATTGGAGATTGCTGCCATCTGCTGGCCTTGATTGTCATACTCTCGATAGGTTGCTGCTATTGAAAATAGAGTATATTATTAGTACTAGGCCGTATGTCGAAGTCTACACTACAGATTTATTTTATTGCATCTCATCATAGTGTATACGATTGTAAGAATATAAGCATATTAAGAGAGGTGTTTTTTTTTCCTTTAAAAGATTGGTAAATAAAAGAGAGTGCGTGTGCGTGTGAAAGAAAGAGCGAGCGAGAGATAGAGAGAGAGAGAGAGAGAGAGAGAGAGAGAGAGAGAGAGAGAGAAAGAGAGAGAAATTGCAATTGACAGATGTTCAAGACAGATGTGGTCTGCACTGGTGTGCTGGTAGTCTGCACATTTTGTTTTGTTACATTTTTATAACACAGACAGTAGTATTAAATGCATCTTCTTATTTATTAATTTTCTGAATGTCAAGTTGTCTATAATGGCACATCAGACTGTCCATATTTACACGATTGCTGGTCATTTGCAGAGGTGGAAAAACCTGGTTTGCAGAAAGTAGAAACGCTGCCACATTTTTTCTCCAGCCAATTCAATGAATGAGCTGATCCTAAGAGCACAGAAAGAAGGAAAACCTAGGCAGGACTTTCACTCTCTCTGTTCAGCTTTTTCACCACTAATCATTTGCAACGATGTATTACTGGACAGGCCTACAGGGACCTGGCACAGGAGCCCCAATATTTTGAACAAAGTAAAAGTTCAAGTAGAAAAGTTCAATAAAAGTTCAAGTCATATTCATATTCAAGTCAAGTTTCTTCATATGCACAGCTCAAGGAAATTAGTTCTAATAACTTCAGTTGTGAATTTTGATGAGTGAGTGTGAGGGAGGTTGGCAGAGCATGTGGAGGTGAGGGCGATGGCCCTCAGCGACATCGAGGCTGATGTTGAAGAGATGCAGGCCAAGATGCTTCTGGTGAAGAGACCCATAACATAATACATAAATAATTAAACATAGTTAAATGTTTTTGTTGCCTTATAAAATGGCATGAGATTAAGGATAGTTACCGTAGTTTTATTGATATTAGATGGAATAATTTTGCCTAAAATGGTTTATTCTAAACGGCTTATTGCAAGACCTAATTTTTGTATATGCAAAAAAAAAATTTTAAGTAAGGAAGGGGCTAGATATTATTGAGCAGCCATTGTAAACATATGTGACATACAGTACATCATGTGAATATATTTATGTTTTATAAATTATTTTTATTTTGTAAAATGTGTTTTTTTAGCTGCTGATGGCCCTGCCCCCTCCCAAAAATGAAAACATTGAAAACCATGTTAATGTCGTTACTGGTCATTTGAATCCTGCACTTGACAAATAATTATAGTGTGAAAAACAACTTGTCAAACAATAAGCTGAAACTTAGCATTGACAAAACAAACTCTGGAATGAAAAGATGTGCTCTAAAAACTATTAAAACAAACTAAAACCGAGAACCGAGAACCATATCATCCAAGGGCAACATCTACCTCCAGGGCCTCCATTTGAATAGCCCTGCTCTAAACTCAAAGTGGGAGCTGGGGAGCCACAAGGGGCTGCTAGGGGGGCTATGACAAGTTGGAAGAAAAAGAAAAAACAAATAATAGAATAAATGTAGGCCTATATCAAAATAAACACAAAGCAATATTCCCATTAAGAACTGTATTTTGATAATCTATTGCATCTCTAGGCTACTAGTATTTTATATATCCCAATGGGGCACTGATGCACAGATGAGAAAGGGGATGCCCAGAAAAGGCCTTGGCTGGACTCGGCCGGTATATTCCTGGGCGTTGTTATGGTAAAGTTTGGGAACCCTTGACTCTGAGAGACATGGCAAACTTGGCCACAGCTGACGAGTAGCACTACCAGAGCAACTTCAGTGTGTTGTAGCCACTGCCTCGTGGTACAAAATGCAAATGTAACATATCAACCAGAATGTAACAAATCAGCCAGAATGACTACACCATTACTCAGCCTGACATCTGTGTTCGAGTCCGCCCCAAAAGCCATCTCTTTATCCTTTCCCATCTATCAGTAAAAGGCGTAAAAAGTCAAACATGCTTTTAAAAATCAGTCAGAGGATGAAAAATGAGAAATGGTCTGTTGACACCACCAGCTTTGAAAAAAACTTTAAGAGTGTGTCATGGTTATTACTTCTAATTTCTATCCATTGATTGAAGAGTTCCAAACTGATTTCACTGATATGGGAGTTACAACTACGTTGTGTTGTTTTGGTGTTCCCCTGCAGTTTTCCGAGCATGAAAAATTCAAAACTATTTCAAAGTTGGGGTCTCTCTCAATGACAAGGCAGTATTTCTTTGCACAAGTTTTATTACCCTTTATGAAAAGCCAGCAGTCAATAACTTATTACAGAAAGATGTTAGCTGTTGTCAAGTTTTACACAAATGTGGCCAAAGTGTGTTTACTTCCAGGAGACAGTAAGTGATACATATCTGAACATGGGCATGTAGCACACCCTATTAAGATATAAGCCCAACAAGAACAACATGTGCAGGTGTAGATTTGCTTTTTTTTTTTAACCTCCGGTTTTCAAATATGCAGTTCATGAATAGCGAGCTCCTTGCTCGATAGTGCAGCAGGGAAAGCACGTGAGAGTTCCACCAATTAGAAAACAATTCAAAATGAACACAGGGTTGAAATGGGCAGTAAGGGCTTTGCTGGGGAAAACATTCCATAACACTTCCCAAGTGTCTGTAAAAATCAATTAGTCCATTACATCGTTTAATAACATCTGTTGGAACACTAGTACTATGGAATAAGCAACACCATCGTAGGCATCAAAAATATACAATGTATATATATAAAACATTAAAAGAAACAAAGAAATACACTTACACCCTTTCCTTGCATCATGTTCAAGGATTGATCTTTATTTTTTACAGTCTGTTCCTTAGATAGGTGAATCAGCTTTCCCCACCCTTAACATGCTGCTTCAATGGTGGTGCACAAATGTATGTCACTTAAAAAAAATTAAGGTCAGATTTTAAAAGACACTGGGATTTATTGCACATCTATGCAGACAGTGCTTTGAAATGGCATGTTGAATTGTTGGTTTTCATTTGTCTCGTTCCATACTCGTTACTACTGCTCCTCCTCTTCCAGAATCTCAAGGCGGCGAGGCCCGTACAGCAGGACGTATGCGATGTGCCAGTCTCCCCCGCCAGATAACTTCAGGACGTCTTCAGGGGTCACCACACTGACCTTGTCATCGTCAAACTTCACCCATTCATCTGCCACACAATCGAAAGAGGAGGGAAAATTAGACATGGACTCGTACGGAATGTGTGCAGTAATATAAGTAGAGGATATCTAACTTTGCATTTGAGCACTGTGTTATGGCCATGAGTCTACATCACTACATCCATGGGGCACAGCACTGAAACAAATAACACAGTAACACAAAATACTTTCCGTGTGTTTTCAAAGCACCCAGTGGCAAAATGTTAGCATTTTTACAGGAAGATTTTGCTATTAATTTCAGCTATGCATAAACAATGAAGACTACGGGCATGTACACATGCCTGCAGGCATCCACACAGCCCCTAGCCGTGCCACTCCCACTACCATACTTGACTACGCATGGGGCACTTTTCTTTGTACAAATCACTTTGTACATGCTTGACACCATCTAATGGAGATTTGTTTATCTTGTGGTCATTAGATCACAGGACATGGTTCCAGTAACCCATATCCTTAGTTTGTTTGACTCTGATGAGACCATGATCAACAAATTTGCATTAGATGGTATCAAACATCTGTGGTGTTTAAAAGTGATTTGTACATAGAAAAGTACTCCATGCTTAAAGTGATACTGTCCCATTTTTGGAATTAAGCTTATTTTACACCTCCCCTTGAGGTAAATAATAGAGTTTTACCATTCTCCAATTCTTTCAAACGTTCTCTGGGTATGGCAGTACAAATTTTACCTCCAAGCTAGCAGTTAACATTAGCCTTGGTCTCATTAGCCGCGCTTCAGCGGCCTGGGGCCGCCCGGGGCTCAGGAGAGTGGCCGGCTCGGAGCTGCCGGCCCCGGGCCATTTTTTGCCTGATCGGACTCATAGCCGACCCCAGGCACATTCAGGTACACGCCTTGTTTGTGAAACGTCAGTCGGGCACAGCCCACTTTCGCCCCAAATCACAGAAGGACAACAACAGAACAACGACAAAGAATAGCAACATGCCCATTAACAACATGCATTCAGCCAGCCATTATTGTTTAGCAATCGTTCAGCACTTATAAGAAGACGGTACTTAGAGGTGTGAATGCAGATTAAAACATGGCAAAGCTAGCAGCCATGTCAAACTTGTAGCCCAAGTTAAAATTTGAATTGGATCATATGCGAATCATGAGAATTGAGCACACAGCACCAATATCAACAAATATGTATTTATTTTCTATCACTAATGACGGACATTTAGGTAGTGTGCTTGTAGGTCCAGGTAAGATGACTGTCTCGTCTAAAAACGAACATTACACAAACTAGCAGTGCGCTAAAAACATGCTAAAAGCATGCTAACAAAATCATCACCTGGAGTCTGCCTGATCTGACACCCAGACCAACGAAGCTAATTTGGTCAAAATCCAAAAAACAAGAAGTTATTATCTTACTCTTGGCGTAATCACAGGTACTTGTGGGTTGAATCAAATAATTCCAGAAACTCGTCAACAACTCCAGAAAAGTAATGTGATGATGCTTTGTTTATTAACTGTAGCCATTCACTTGAATGGAACTCTGCAGCACTCATCTGCTTGTTAATGCGGACTCTGGGGGAGACTGCCTGCCGCAAGTGTCCTGCTACGGAACACAGAGAGATGAGCCACGCACGCGACTCTCCTCAACACGGCTGTAGTGATTAACCAGCCATGGAAAAAATAAATTGAGACTGTGAATTGCGATGTTTACAAGGAAATCATTTTAATCAATAACAATGAAATACCCAAAAAAGCAATACCCATGTCAGATTCGAATATTAATGGCCAATTAATATTCGTTCGAATGTCTCGAATTTTCTTAACATTCGACTTATATTCGAATATCGAATATCGAAGTCAAAGGCTTAGTGGAAAGCATGCCAAATCACGATAATGGCACAAAAGTTGGCGGCTAAAAGCAGAAAAAAGCGACATGACTTAGCTATGACATCCCAAGTTTAAGTGTAGTGGTGCCCATGATGCCCTGATAACAACAAAAAAGTTATGTTGGCTAAATAACTTTAAAAACACAAACAGAAGTGCCAAGATTGCATCTTATGAAATTATGCCATAAGAAAGCCAAACACCCCAAACTAATGCTTAACCATAATTTGCCCAGAATTTAGCGATAAGTCCCCCATGCAGCCACATTATTACACAGAGGTTGACCCCGCCTCCGAGCCTCGGCGAGCTTGCTGGCCCATCGAATTCGACGGGCCAGGGAAAGCGGCCCTTAGCCCGACAACCTGGCCCGGCGGCCATCTTTAGCACCTAGCCCCCTTTTGATGAGATCACCGTCAGCCCCCTTTTGTCCGGGCCAGCCCGGGGCTGGCCCTGCAGTGAGACTAAGGCTATTGAGTCCTATGGGACCAGTTAGCCGCCAGCATCGCTTTAAAGTCAAGCATGGTGGTGGGACTGAAATGGTTTGGAGCTGTATGGATGCCATCAACAGCAGAAAGCTGAATTTCACCACAAGAAACATACTTGTCAACATGTACTGTGCCTACTGTAGCAGATCATGATACTATCCATAGGGTTTCATTCAAATCTCACATGCATCTAGTTTTGCCAGGTGCAGACTCAAAATGTAAAAGTTCAATGTAAGCAGGCAAAGATGAAATGCAGACCAATGACCTCCCTTTTAATCCCTTTCAATTTTGAGACATTTCGGGCCAACGTGGTCCTTTCTTAGACACTATGGGAGTTTAACATAGGGGTGCTCTCACTTTTGCACCAGCACAATTTCACAAAAATGGACAAATATGTCATGTAAGTTATACTATTGACCATTGACTTTTCGGTCATAAGCTCAAAAGATGTTGTATTACACTTACTCTATGAGCATTTTGTGTTAACTTGTGTGTTTATTTAAATATTGTTCAAAATGTTGCTTTTCAATAGGGGTGTACTCATTATTGCTGTGCGCTGTAACTGGTGCGTCCTCCCATTATCCTTTATGTGCATCAAAATCTATGTGCTTAAATCTAAGCTGAAGACACACCTTTTCATTTCTGCTTTTCCACTTCAGTGACAGGCACTTCCACTTTATTTTAATCATCAGTTTATTTTTAATTTTACATACTATTATTATTATTATTATTTATTTATTTTTTTTATTTTTTATTTTTTTCCCCCTCATTTTATTTTATTTTCAAATGCATTCTACTTCTTTTTCTTACTTGAAAACATTTATCTTTATTGTACTTTTATTTCTATTTTATTTTTGCATTTTAATTACTCTCCTATTGTTAATTCACTGAAGCTTTGTTTTACTTTCCCTACTGTTATGTATTTGTTTTGATTGTAAAGTGTCCTTGGGTATCTTGAAAGGCGCTCAAAAATAAAATTTATTATTATTATTATTATCAATATTTGTTATGAGCATATGGTGGCATCAGTGCAGAGCATCACTGTTTGCTGGTGTCCTTATTAGCGGAGGTAATGTACTGTAACAATGGCCTATTTGTGTACATTCCAAAGTAGACAACACGGATAATGACCTTACAATAATGATCATCAGACTCAAATAAAGGCCTATAAGACCAGTGTGCAATCAATTAGACCACTTGGGGAAATTTAGCATACATTTCACCTTCAACGAGTATGTGCAATATCTAGGTTTGTATATGCCTTTGGATGACTCAGGGCCAAAACTGGAACGTTGTGTGTAACACCAACAATGGTTGTCTGTTACCCTGTTTATTTGTTTGTTTGTTCTTTGTGGTCCTGTCTGTTGTGGTAATTTGATGTTAACTGTGAATCACACTCATGTCCATTCTGAATTTCTCTCCTGAAGAGACAATAAAAGGATAATCTAATCTAAACGCAAAAGGAATTTTCTTCCCAATAAGTCTAAGTGACCAGAACATGATCCACAACAGACATCCCAATGCAAGATCGGGGCATAGCTGTGGATTCAGATGTGTTTTGAAGGGCTGCTGGCTGGCTGACTTGCTTACCTTCTTTCCTCTTGACCCAAGAGACGTAGTGGCCTGACGAACTTGAGCGTCCCTGATGTGTCAGCACTGCCTGCAGGTCATAGTAGCCACTGTTGTTGGAGCCCAGATCTGTGCAACAGAGGAAACGTAGTGAAAAATGGATCTACGTAATAGAACCGGGGAAGCAGTAAAATTATGAGGTTGAATGTATGGTGATGGTATTGGTATTTGTTAGTATATTTACAAAATTACATCTATTTTAGTTCTTAGTGGAGACCTTTTGAACAACTTGTGCACTGACCATGACCATGTGTGTACACACCATGCCCGGTGTGTTTTGGGATGGCCAAACAGATGGGGTGTGGCTCCCAGTCCTTACATGTTTCTTTGTGATGCAGTGCACTACATGGCAATGTCTAGCAGTGAAATTAAAATTGCATGCAGCTCCCTTTGAAGGAAACAATGGAGGTGATTAGACTGAGTGCACAGCATCAAGTGCCATGTACTTACCATCTGGAAAAGAGACGGGCTCGTATTTTGGCTCTTTGGGTGCAGCACCCGTCGGTTTTTCCACCTGTTCAAGATCAGAACGTGAACGACAATAAAGTCAGTTTACAGTAATGACGCAGCAATAATTAAACAGCAGTTTAGGTTGTTCAGTTTACTCAAAGCAGACATCATCTCTTTCAAAGAAGAGCAACAAACCCCCTCTTAGATGAGAGAGCTGACATGTGACAGTGGCAGTAGTAACAAAGCGTTGGCAATGATGCGCAGGATGGGATAATACTGGCCTTTTTCGGCTGTTTGTCTAGCTTCTTGTCTTCCACCTCCTTGAATTTGGACCTGACTGACACCATCTTCTCTTGGAGTTCTTTTGTGCACAGCTCATACACATCCAACATAAGAGGGAATTTGACATCCTAGACAAAAACAAAAAACACAATGGATTTGTAAATACGGCAAACGTGATAATTATTTGCACATATTGTAACTGGGACGTTAAAATGCCAATCCTCCATACCTTCAGAACTTTGGCATTAACGGATTCCTTCTCCTTGTAGAAGAAGCGAACCATCTGAACCGTCAGGTAGGCAGGAAGCCGGCTGAGATTAGACTTCAAAAGAGAGGAAAGCAGACATTAAAAAGATGCCAAATACCATATTGCCGCCTGAAAAACTTCCCATAAAACGGAATACAAACTTACAGTCTTTATGTACAGCGCGTTTCTGTCTAAAGATGGAGAATGTTTCGTGATTTCCTCTTGTAGTCTCTGGAAACAGAAATGAGAAACGGAAAAGTTACCACTACAGCTGAAATTAATAATGCAAAACTTAATTAGAAAATAGGAAATATTGATGGTGATGGATATTCATCGCTAATGCTGATGGATATACTGGAAATGTTTGATAGTTGAACGGCTCAACGGTTCTCACCAGTCTGAGTCCGGTGGCCAGGTATTTCACTTCCTGGTTGATGAAACAGTTTAGCTGGAGATGGCTTTCTGTGCCTTTGGCAGGCTCCTCATCCTCTGACTCTGTGCATTTCATACTAGACAAGAAGAGGGTTAAGGAAGGGATCAAAAGTATCTCGTCAGCACTGGTAATAAAAAAGGACATCCTTAACAGACGGGTTTAGGAAAAGTATATCTGAAAGGATACGTGGTTTCGTATTCCACACCAAAATACTGATCAATGAAATTCTTCTTGGCAGAGGCCGTGGCTGCCCCACCTTCATTCCCTGTCTGCAGGAGGGAAGACGGAAAAAAAAAAATCATCATCAATTTTAAACCGAGACTTCATAAAAGATGCAAACAAAAAAAGTAGAGTGGAGTAAGATGATTCAAGCCCGTGTATTTCCTACTAGATACATGTGAATGACCATTTAGGAGATCTTTGGAGGCTTTATGTTTAGAATAAATGGAGTTCCCTTGGCACTGTAGATGGCGGTAGCGCACATCTTCTGCAAGCTGTCACCAAATGCCACAGAACGAGAAGAAGGAGGGGACAACGCCCTGTAGCAACCCAATGTGAGTTGCTACCGGATTTGAGTCCTCCGGATATTCGGGAGAGTATTCACATGTCCAGATGTGCTTTTCGAACATAACAAATGCTTTGCGGTACCACAGCTACCCGATGCGAGTCGTGCATGACTGTCCCTTCAATAATAATATGATTGTCCCGTAACTCGGTCTCGGCCCCCGCCACCACCATAGGTCCTCTAATGCTGTGACCGAGGATATTTTCATATCTAATACTTGCACATTAAGGGTTACGATAGCATTGTGACTGTTTTAAGGACGTGCGAATTTAGGGCTACAATCTTGGTGAATTTAGGGCTACATCATGGTGTCTAATTAGCTGGCCAAAACCATGCCATGCCATGCAGAACGTGCATCACATTTTTTAAAACAGCTCGTGTAAACAGTTATTCTGAATGCTCGTGTCTAAGTGGAGACAGGGGGCTTGATGATGAGCAAAGACATGGGGGAGAAATAAGTTGTGTGCGTGCACACGTCTCTGACTGCACAATACCCAGACAAGGAGGGAGACTGGCTCCAATATTTATATTCATCGCCCAGTTTAATTCTTCACTGACACTTTTAAGTGTATATAGCACAATCAAATGAATATGTCTAAATGTACTAGGCTACTCTAGTCTCTCATGTGCCACAGCTGGTTTCACGTGTTGTTTTGGCATCACCAAATAACTGCACAATATACAACCTAACTGCTGATTTCTAACTCCATGGTGAGAAGTAGGCTATGCCTTGAAATTCTTTTTTGTTACTTGTCCAAAACATTAATGTTTCACGAATGTGAGGAGGAGTTAAGACATTGGACTTCTACTCAGAAACTTCTCGAGTGCCAGCCAGTTAAGGCATTTAGACTAGGTAAACTCCATGGTGACACTTCAATGCTTTCCGAAATGGGCTATTCCAGTGTCTGTGACAGTGCATCTTTTTAGTCTTATTCTTGTGCAAACTTTTTCATACAACATTTCGAAACGTGCAGGATGGTTTGACAGGCACAATTGCTTCAGAGTAGTTAGAACTGTGAGATGACTCGACGTTGCTGCCGTTTTCAGCTCAGTCCTCCTTGTTTGGATAATAGGCTACACAAACAAAATAAGGCCAACCGAGAAAAACTAACGCTGTTTTCTTTTGACGAATTAGCCCCGGTTGAGACAGGCGTTTCATCTACACACTCAAATCAATCAGCATTTAACAAAGTTCTTTTAAAAAAAAAATTGATCACGGACCTATTCTTTTATTGGGATATCACAGACCTCAGTGGTGTCGCTGAACCAGCGATGTGCGATAGGCTCTTTACGCACGGCACCAATGTCCCTTCCATCTTCAGTCAGACTCAAATCGGACCGAAATCAAGTAGCTGAGGTTAAACTGTTGTAAATACACGCAATATATCCGGAGGACTCACATCCGGTAGTGACTCCCATTAGGAGACCGAACTTGAGCACACTCTTTTACATTGGGTGGGTGGGGTTTGAATCATCTCGCTCTACTAAGAAAATCTTTGATGCAGACTTAGGTGAGAGCAGTGTATACCAAAACAGTTTGTACACCGCAAAAGTGCTCAAAAGAATCTGTACACAGCAAGTGTTCATATATTCAACCGGTTACGATTCAAACAAGAGTTATCCCATGTGCCCTCTCACCTCCATTGGCGTTTCAGGTTCCAGTGGTTCTAGCTTCTGCTGAAGCACTCTCATCATCTGCACCCAGCATTCATTGGCGTCCTGTGTAAGCAAACATATGAAGTTAGACAACCTCCTCTTGTTACAACACAAATTTTTGCTCAGTAAGGTTTACAGCGAGCCAAGCAACAGGAATATTATTATAACAAGTATCTTTGTACCTCTTAATTTGCACTAATGTTAACAGTTGGGACACACTGAAAGCAACACAAGTGAAGGAAGTAGTAAACAACCAACTCCATAAAGAAGAGCCGGTGACAATACTGGTCTACAAAGCGAAAAGGGAGTAACTAAGAGTTTTGACAACCGTGCAGTGAATGTGAATGGCGGAATGCTTGCATTCCACTCTGTATCGGTCCTGCTTTCATGCATGTTTTGCTTTTTCTATTTGCCATGTGTAACTGATGCCTGCTGACACTGCACATGAACAGTAAACCTCCCTCCCAAAGCTTTCAAAGGATTCGCCACGGACTTGGAGCACAGCGCCATACCCCCGGCGTAATCAACGACATTTGACATAAAAGGGCATAGCCATCAGAAGTCATGCTTTTGCGGTTGCATAGCCCTAGACCCTTCCTGTCACCCGTCAGTGAAGTTATGTTGCTGCGAGGGCATGGTTTTGACGCGGATGCGCCAGCCAATCAAGTGGTTGCTACAGAAGCGGCACCACACACACACAAACCAATTGTTTTGCAATCAAATACCAATGTTTTATTTATTGGCTGCTGCATCTCCGTGAAACACACACATCGTCGAGCTGCCTCAGAGAACACATGTTTTAAATCAAGTGTTACAAGACACCAAGTAGACAAAGCAAATGTGGCCTACCTGCTGCAGATACTGGCCTTGGTCACCCTTCTCAGCGAACTGAGGGAAGGCCATGTGCAGGAACTGCAGCAGGATGATAGGTGGTATGCTGGAGGAGGTTTTGTCCATGGACTCATACAGGTCACGCAGAGCTGAGGACCAGAGAAAAGAGCACGCGTAACTCAAATGTGAATCAAAGCCAGAAGTACTGTAACACACATGGTGTTAGGGATGCACCGAATCCGATACCACTTTTTTGAAAACCGATACAAGTACGAGTACATTAATGTGTGTGCTTGCCGATACCGAGTACCGATACCGATACCTTTAACCACCAAAATACAATGAAAATAAATGCATGACCTTGTTTTTTTCCACCCGTGATATTTTTATTGTCCATTTCCATGTAGATTTAAATGTTCGTAAATGCATGAGGTGGCAATTTTTTTCCATGCTGCTTTCAAGTCCACAGAACGTGACAAGATTTTGCATTGTTTTGTGTAATAGCAGTGTTGTTCCTGGTATCGGCAAGTGCTTGACGAGTACGAGTATAATGAGCAGTATCGGGTGCAGATACCGATACCAGTATCGGTATCGGTGCATCCCTATGGGCAGTATGACGTTACTGAGCACACGCTTACCTGCGGTGATGTATTGAGATGGCGCATTTGCTCCAGAGGAACGGAGAGCCCCAGAAAACCTGATTCAAAACAAACAGGATAAGTGGCAGTACAAAGTAATATTTGAATGTTTGATAAGATATTCACAGAACATTACCTCTGAAGGGCAGCTTTGAGCTCAGGAACAGACCGCAGACATTGCACTGTAGCATTCATGTAGCAGGTGTTGCCCAGGTTTGTCAAACCACATGGCAACTCCATCTAACAGAGGGGAATAAAACACATTTTCAAATCATTCAAACATCTAAATGCCGTCAGTTTACAATACCAAATTGAAGTCCATTGGAGAGAAAGACTGAATGCTGTTATAGAACCCACAGCTGAAGCAAGCTGTTCTTCCGTCATGTCTTCCACAAACATGGGTCTGACAGCCGGTTCCTCAGGTAGGGCTTCAGCAGAGCCCATCATTAGTAGGGTCATGCCCTGGGAGAGAATAAGTACAATACATTGAATGCATTACACCCCACCACAGCTATATTCAGAATTCAACATCACAGCTCATCTGGAAATGCAGCTCAGACATGCACCAGCCACTACTTACATTTTTAAGTTTGATGTTGCCCCACTCATCATCCTAACACGAAGAACGAGAAATACATGTTAGATGCAGATTAAGCAGTGCATTGAATGATCAAATTGACTTCACGTCTTACCTTCAGCGTCCCTCCTTTCACCATGACCTTCTGTCTGTCTGGTTGAACTCCCGTCAGAGCAAACAGTTGGGCTTTAAAAACCATGGGTGGTTCTTCGGTGTTCAGCTCAACCGCATCGAACTTCTCCTTTCCCCATTTCACATTCACTGCATTAAAATAAACAAATAAAAGACCTTGCCATTGGTAATCTGCATCTAACAATATAGCCTACTACTCTGAAATGCTATCATGTCGCATACTAAAGCATTTCAGAGTAGTAGGCTATATTATTGACACAGTGCAGAGTCAGACTCAGGAATGACACAGCATTGTTTAGTCAGCCACATGCCCTGCAACTCCTGTGACAGAGCTGTTAGGAGTAAACAGACAAATTTCAATCGTGTTCCCCATGTGCTACACTGGCACCAAAGCCCAACTAAAACGCGCAACAATGTACACATTTTAATGAAACATAAGGTTTACTTTCGCATTCCGTTGACATTGTATCTAGCTGGCAACCAGCACAGATTTCAAGTCGACACAATGGAAGATACATGCGAAATATAACGCGACACCTGTAAGACTTGCCGATGCATAGTGGTCATGGAGATCCATTGTGGGAGTTGTATGGGTCATTTAAATAAATAAGTTACTTTAAGATAGATACTAGCTAAATACCAGGGTAAGGTAACGTTAAAGTTAGCTGAATGTTTCTCCAGCCTTGTTCGCTAGCTAAAGGGAATCTGAGCTCATCACTGTCTAAAACAAAAATCAAATAGCTGCTGGGTAATGAGATACATATTTATGGTGTGAGTATTGACAGGGGTGTGGTCTTTCATAAGGGACATTCTAAATACTTAAAATAAGGAGATTGCATTTTCCTTTAACTTGTTTTGCATGGCGAACTTGCCGCTGACACAAAATAATGAAGTAGCCCATCACAGCAGGCTAACCAAAGTGGCTAGTATAGCAACAGCTAGCTCGAGTTAGTTGTGCTGAATAACGTTAGCAGAAGGGATCTCTATACACATGAAGTTACTTTAAAACATTCAAACTTTTTTCGAAGTCTACCAAACACGGCTACGTGAATTTGAATGTATCTTGTTTTGCTCTGCATATTGTCATTCAGAAAAATAGTCACCCCTTAAAAACTAGCATACAATTTGCAGATGATGCTAATGTGTCAGTCATGTTATAGTTGAGTTCAAGGCTAATCTTCGTATGCTACTTCACAACAGGAACATAGCATGCTCAGCTGATAAAATGAGCACGCAGATCGTTTTCTTTAGTAGCTACCACAAATTTAGACACATGGTCCAATTCTGTACATCGTAAAACAGATCCCACGGGCTTTTAAAAGTAGGGAAGCGTAACTGACGTTAGCTTGCTAACCCGTGAATGACTACAACAGGCCTTATAAACTTGGATGCTAGCAAGTTAGCTTTACACATAGCTGTGTTTTTTCAACTAGATAATCTTAATGTTTACTGATGCTGACAAATGTTGAGTTGGTATACCTGTAAAGACCGGCATGTTTTGTGATGAGTAGTTGTGGCGCTTTACTCGGATCCCTGTCACCGGGGCGCGAATTCTTGCTGCAGATTTCAGCGAATACTAACAACTTCATTCAAACAGCTTCCCACAATGACGCTGCAACTGCACGCTGACTATCGATGTTCTCTGTTTTGATTTACTCCGCCTGCTAGAAAAACGCGTCAAATATTTACTGCCCAAGAGAGGGAGCTCTTGTAAATAGTAGGGGCTGTAAGCCGAGAAATCGTTACGCGCTGGATAGAAGCATATAATACGGTACACGTGTTCCTTGACTGATTTGAAGACATCCTAGAAGGGGTGCCCCTTGAAAAAAAAATGTCTACCATGTCATATACAATATGTCATGTTGGTAACGCATTACATTGTTATTACATGACATTATACTTAGCTGACAATGTTAATATAGTCCTCAGAAGAGATGAAGCAAGGGTAGCCTGCTAGACCAGATTGATAAAACTACAAAATGTACATAGTGTGAAAGTATGGGTGAGTCTGTGCTTACGTGCTTGACAGCATGTAAAATTGTGAACGATTTGAGAAGATTCTTGGTCTGAATTAAAATGAGCATTGCCAACCCAAAAAACTATGGTGAGAATAGACTGCTGCTAATGCTCGATTTGAATGGGATAGTGTCAGTGCAAGATGCCCTAGGTAGCAGGTTCCCCATCCTCTAATTTCCATAACAGATATACTGTACGTATTTTATTTGTATGAGAGAGGGTAAAGGACAGGACCTTTCCATATGTATGAAGAACCCCATAAGATCACCTAATTCTATATTTTTACAAGTGCATATTGTGAGAGCATTTCAGTCATCTTTAGAATGGCATTACAGATTACTCAATATAGGCCTACATGTAGGCCACAGTATGGCTTCAGTTCAAATTAAATGGGAATGATTTCTTAGTGTATGTTGAGTAAGAAGACAGAGATAAAAAAAAAAGTTTATTTGCAGACAAGTCCTCACCTAGTACTTGTGTCAAAAGTTGTATTAGTTAGCTCAGTAATCATTGAGTACTTAAACTGCTATCAAAACTGACAGCTGATGGACAACATGTACTGTAGGTCTTTTGCCACCCTTACCCATAGGAGAAATATCTATATAGAACAACACTTATCATATGGTATATACTATGAAAGTAAATCATTACCTGGACTCATTTTCTTGATATGCAAGGCACATAAATAGTCTGGGCGGAAGAATAGTCGATCATACCCCGCCCCCCCAAACAAAATGCCACACGACTTTTTTAACCTTCAAGATTTTTGAGTGGTAACAGTAACATAACTCATTCCCACTACACCTTTTTGCATAATATTGTACATGTCCTCAGAATGCTCTTCATCAGTGGTTCTCAAACCTTTTGTGTGAAGTACCCCCTGAGAAAATATTGAGCTCTCCGAGTACCACCTTGACAACCAACATTAGAATATCGCAGTAAAGGCCTTCCATATTCACTTTTGCCAGTCAGTACAGGAGAGGTTCAAAATGGTATTTCCAAGTACCACCAGAGATGTCTCAAGTACCCCCAGTGGTACGCGTACCACAGTTTGAGCACCACCGCTCTACATGTTTCAGTTCTATAGTTGTACTGTACAGTACAGTGCAGTGCAGTGGAGTGCAGTACAGTACAGTAGCATACAGAATGGTGCAGTATAATAAAGTACAGTAGAGTATAGTACAGTACAGTACAGTAGCATACAGTACGGTGCAGTACAGTACAGTAGCATACAGTACGGTGCAGTACAGTAAAGTAAAGTACAGTACAGTACAGTAGAATAAAGTACGGTGGAGTCTAGTTAAGTACAGTACAGTAGCATACAGTACGGTGCAGTCTAGTACAGTACAGTACAGTACAGTACAGTACAGTACAGTACAGTACAGTACAGTAGCATACTGCACGGTGCAGTAGAGTACAGTACGGTATATCACATTACAGTACAGTACAGTACAGTACAGTACAGTACAGTATAGTAGAGTACAGTACAGTGCAATACAGTAGAGTACAGTATAGTCTTATAGACGTTAGCCCTCCAAAGCCAATAGGATTTCCACATGCTGTTGTTTTTAAGTTTTTGAAAGACTATTTTAGTAGCCTATGTGAGAGAGGGAAGGCAGGCAGACATGTTTTAAACAAAGGACCACACCCACAAATAAAAAATAACGAGCAAACAATAAATTAAGTGGTTAGGTAGCCAACATGTCATCTAGATTAAAGCCAAAAGTAGATGGAAAAACAGACATTTTACCATTTTGCTCTTTTAAAACAAAGTATCTGTCAATATACTGTATGTATGGTGTATTGCATATTGATTATTCATAATTTCCTAAGCATAAATGCCCTTATCACTCCATTGTCCACTTAGGGCTGCGATATACATATCTGAACATTAATCAGCATACATTTGTCATTTGACAGCTGTCACTGACACTTGATATGTACATGTATTATTGACTTGATTGATATGAATATATTTCAGTTGGACTCCTAGGGGCTAAATCATTGAGGGGTCCTAAGGAAGTAATAGTTTGTGTGTGTGCGCGCATGTGTAAGTGGGATTAAAATTATTGTTTGCCATCTTTATCTGAAGAGCAGACTGAGTGTCTGAACCTGCTAATGCTAGCATGCTAACATTGGGACAGTTATGTGTGGCCCAGTTCAAGGGTTTATCTCTTCTCCCCTAAATGTTCTAACCACAATTTTCTTTTTGGATGTTATAGATATGACCCACTGCAAATTTTTAAAACTCTTAATGAATGTTGGTTCAATAGCTAAAATGCCCAGAAATGAGCTCTCAATGTAGAGTGATCTCATTCTGACCATGGTTTTTATGATTTTTCCTGTTTTTTTGAATCTAAATAAGACATATATAAAATTGTTTTTATGGTAAGTTTTGCACATATATTTGCACATCAGTTTGTAAACATCACACACAAATAGGTGGATTGGCCCATAACACCATTATGTCCAGGCAGTACAGCATTTTACTACTATTGGCTCGTTTTGGGCAGCCATCTTGGATTTACCCCATAAAAATTACCTTAATGACATTGAAATTTGGGGCACCCCTTCTGAAATGATGGAGAACACCCTAAGGAAGGTCTACACCGATTTTGGTGCTTCTATCCAGCGCGTAACGATTAGGCCCTTTTTGGACTGTAAGAGACCCAGCTAAAAGGATTTCACAGACCCGTAATATGTCTGCTCAGGGATTTCAGAGCCGTGTGCTCTGAAAGATTGTTTTAACTTGAAAGGGTCGCTTAATTATACATAATGAACCAAAACGATATCACACCATCATTCCCATGTTTTTGGACTGATTGTGAGGATAAACAATGAGACCGCATTCGTATTGTACATAATTTTCAATGACTGGCTTTGACGATGGATAGGCCCGTGTCTCACCTCTCCCTCTCTCTCTCTCTCTCTCTCTCTCTCTCTCTCTCTCTCTGAAATCTGATGGAAATGGACTCGGCTGTCTCTCCAAGCCCGATCTGATAAAATGAAGACGACGAAAAAGAAACACACTTGATTTTTTATGGTGTTTTCACCTTGAGGTAGCCTATAATGTGTTTGTGTGGTCATGGTCAACGTTTTCGGATAACCCCCTCTAGTTCACTCCGCAGCCTCCATAATATCTGACAGTGTTGACATGTTATTATTTTAGTGAACATGTCACAACCACGTCTATATTTCAGAGTATGTTTTATTAACCAGCATGTATGCTAATAATCTTCAGCAAAACGACGTTTAAATTATTTAGCCTACAACACCAGGCGCGCCCTTGCGAGAGTCGTCCCGAACGCGCCTCTGTAGACATGGACACATGCGCACTGAGCTGAATTTTGAAGTTGATTCTCCGGGGTATTTGAACAGGAAGGCGGACATGTTGGCCAGGCAGTGCGAGAAAATCGGGCACAGTTTGTTTTTCGAAAAATAACACCGCCTGAAATAAATCTGTATTTGAAATAGTAGACATATATTTTGCATTCGTTAGAATAGTTGTTGTGTGCGAAGATGCTACAAAAAAGACAGACGGGCTGCAATGGAGCTTTTTCAGGAGACCGTGTTTTAAAGTGATCGAATTTTGGAAGGCGAAGTTATTTTTCACCACTTCTACTTTGCAGCTGTCAGACTCGTTTGTCGTTTTTTTGGCAGGGCCTGGCACTAATATGGACATTGGCTTGGAGTAATGTGACCATCCCGTAAGCCACATTTGTAACTTCTACTTTATCTGCTTCGTGTGTGAACACGGCCAGAACATTTTCGTTTAAATTGTCCTGCACACCGCTTGATCCCTCTGCGGCAGTCTGGAGAGCCTTGATAATCTGTTGCTGCTAGCCAGCTAGCTAGCACCTACTTTTCTTTTCCTTTTTTGTCCTGTTAGCTTGCTAGCGAAGTTGTCATTGGCGATACCAACGACAACTCTGCGGAAACAAGTCTTTTTTTCTTAAAATGTGGGTTTTGATCTCCCGGTGTTCTTTTGTACATTACAGGGAGTGTGAAAAACTGAAAAGACACACAGCCCTTGATTGATCACACATCCACTACTGTTAACTTCACGAAGTCAAAGCGAAGGAAGAAGTTTCACCAGCTCACCAGTAAGCTAGCTCCCAAAGCTAGCCATAATATTTTTAATCACTGCTAACGCCGGCGTGGAACTCAGTTTGACAGCAAAATGTCTTCGGAGGAAACGGCTCGTTTCGAGAAAATCGATGCGATGTTGAAGGACCCTAAATCGGAAATAAACACAGACTGCTTACTGGTAAGCATTATGAATGTTGTTGTTCCCATGTATGTTGTGTCCCAGGTATGTCTTAGTCTAGACATTTGTAATGCATTGGAAAGAAATGTAATATATTGCATAGAGATGTAATCAGATGAATGGCTCACTGAATCGTTTGCTAACACGAGCTAATTGGCACATAAAAACTACTTACAAGGAAAGGATAAGTTAGCGTTAGCCTGCTACCTAATGTGGATGACAAACGTTTGTCCACAAACTACCTAGCTCGCTGGCGAGGATTGCCCACACTGGGTTTTCAGTGCTGCTAGCTCTAGTTTAGATGGCTAATTTTGGAACTTTCTGTCAAACCCATGTAGCTACTTCTCACACGAAATAGTGAAAAAGATAAGTCTCTTTTGTCGAAGGGTCGTTTTCAGCCAACTCAAGTTCAATGTCAGAGCTCCAGACTTTTAGCAGCTTCGTTTGGAAGCAGTAAATGTGACGTTGGCAGATCATTGTTACTCCAAATGTAGTGCTAGATGCACCATCAAATCCTTGATGTTAACCTTTTGCGTCTTTTTATCAGTATTCTGTGATTTATGTTTTTGGCTACAACATCCTTTCGCTCAACAAGATTGGTAGTGAAGGATGTGACTGTCAGATCTATTCGTCCATCATTAGTTGATCACGTCTTTGGGTTTCTCATTTTGGACACTTAATGGCATAGGCTTATCCTTAACATCAGGTGTGTCATTTTTATTTGTGCCCCCCTTTTGGCCAATTAATTCTACACCAAAAGAGAGAGACAGAGCCATTGAAGTGCCTAACCATACCCTTCAGCCTGATTGAGCAGACAGCTGAGAAACTGTGAATTATCCTCCTTTGCCCAGTCATACGGAACATACTCTGTGGGTTAGCAATGGCATTTGATAACTTTAAAGGGCTGGGACTCTTTTGGGCAGCTGATGGAGTGGGGTCTGTTCTTTCAACCCGTATCATTCCCCTGCATGCCCGAGCCTGTCCTCTCATCTGCATCAATTCACCTGCTCGTGCATCTGCCTCCGTCGCTTCCTGTGGCTCTGACTGCTCATCGTGATGCGACTTGCAAGGGGGAGGCTGCCATGTGCAGCGCGATCCAAGCACACACATACATACACACACACACACACACACACACACACACACACACACACACACACACACACACACACACACACACACACACACACACACACACACACACCTCCAGGGCTGCAGTTTTGTGCATGAGGTGCAGGGATTATGCAAGGCATCTCCCACCTCCCTCGCTCTCCTCCCCCACAGGCAGCGGCTCGCTGTGTGGCTCTGGAGTTGTTGTAGATATCTGTGTCCCAGTGGGATGATTGTGCATAGCATCTCCTCAGTGAACCACTCTGACCTGTGTAATTACCGTTTCATAAAGGAGACTAGCGTCTATCCATTTGCTATAATGATGGCTGCAGGCCATGGCTTTTCCTTTTGTTATTGTGTAGGTTCGTAGATGGTCCCTTCTCTCTAGGTCAGTGTGGTGTATTGGGGGAGGAGGCGAAGATGGAAACTAAGGAAGGCACATTTGATTCTGGAAGTCTGATGAGATGTACATGACCTAGTATATTTCTCATGAAACTTCCCTCTTTCACTGACTAGAGGATGAATCCAGCATGTCATTTCAGTTTTCTTCTTGTGACATGTATATCACAGCAAAATACTGAGTTCATACTTTGTTCACAGGCACAATTCCAGTCCCTGCTCACGCAATTGACTTGAATCAGCAAGTTCAACAGCACTATGAATACAAGATACCAGGCAACTGCCAAATGTTATTACAATTCTAACATGGCATTTTACACAGAGAAAACCACTTTATTCCTCAATTTCCTGCTACCGTACATATTTTCTTCTCAAAGGCTTCAATGTTAACTAGTGGTGGAATCTGTCGCTTCCTTCTGCCTGGGAACTGGCCCTCACCTAACCATGCACGCACAGCCCAAACATGAATACTAATGATCTGTGGGTACTATATAGCAGGCAGCTGAACACAAGGGTGTTGTTTTTTCCCTTCAGAAGTCTCGTCAGATCGATGAATGGAGGCCTTTGCTTGGGCCTGAGCACCGCCACCCCTGGTACTCCACCCACTACTTAATAAAATTCCATGCTAATCAAATAACCTCTTGTCTCAGCCTCGCTGGGCTCACTGTTTGTGTGTGTTCCCTTCCAGCCATTCTTTATGGCCAAAAGAATAAAACACCACAGGCTGCGAGGTGGCGAGAACTAATAAAGAAAACAACACCATCCACTACACAAGAGTGTGCACAGAGAGGTGAAGCATGGAGCAAACAGTGGGGTGGGATTTACTAGGTCTGTCTGCCTGCTACTCTGGAAGATCCTGGGCTGTGATTGCACACGAGCCGTTGGGGTTTGGCGTTTGCTAGAGGCTTTGTGAAGCAGGAGAGAGCTGTAAAGCCATAGTATCTTTCACGACACGAGTTGCCATAGTCCAAAGCTGTAAAGATAACCCAACTCCAAACATTTGGAGCGGCCCCCTTTGTCTGTATGGTGGGGCAAAGCAAAAATGTTCTTCTCAAAGTGAGGCTCTCAACTCCCCTCATGTGCTTGCTGTCTCTATAATTGGTTTGACAATGTCCTTGGCCTTTTTTTAAATCCCTGGCACGATAGCTGCATGGAGTCTCCCTTCTGGCAGTGCCCTTCTCAGTAGTGGCATAAATGGGTGGTACTTTACATGTGCTACATTTGGATTTTAAGCAAAAGGAAGTGATATATTCACGTTAGATGGTTTTATAGGTAAGGTATAGGTTTCACTGTATATTGTTTACTTTATACTTTATACTTTAACAAATTGAGCGTAGCAGGGAGGGACACTGGTCTAGCTTGCACTTGAGTCAGACACCATGAGTAGCCATAAAACAGGTATTTTTGAAGGGGGCAACTATAACTTTCTTGTTTTCCAGGTGTACTGTAACCAAAAGTTTGTAAGGGCAGAGGTGTGATGTCTCTCAACCATTGTGGAGTAAGATCTTTCAGTCATCTGTCAGTCTACACTTATCGAGAGCTGTTAGCCACAAGTTCAAAAGTTTAACCTGGTAGCCACACCCATTTTGTGTTGTATGATGTGTGATTACCTGCATTGGTTAACTTTGAGTGACACATCTTGTGTGACGTCATGATTAACTTGCAATGCTTTAGAAGAACAGGAAGTTGTTCCTGGGGGCAGGACTGAGGTGGTGCTAAAATACATCAATGGGAAAAATGTCACTTTGCATAAGCTGCTGTTGCGTAATAACCATGTCGTATAGGCAGTTGATTGCATGAAACCGGACAGTTGTTCAGTCATATGTTGGTTATTGGTCAGTATTGCAATTTAAAAAACAGTTGCACGTTGGTCTAGAATTAGGTCATGTGTTTAAATTAAAATAAAGAATTGGCTAAATTTATATTTCGATGTGACCTAACTTTAGTACTACATTTGACACCTTCAATTGCACATTGGTGTTATCCAGCTTTATAGAAGTAGTCCAGTCTTGGCTCACTTACAGTAAGCAAACTCAGAGCAAGTCAGCGAAGGCGAAGCCGAAGCCAACAGTTTGAATACACAATGTCAAAAGGATGTGCACACATGGAATCATGTATTCAAGGTGTCTTGCCATCAGGGAATAACTGTGCAACTTGGAAGGAATGCAGTAGCACCACCAAATAGGTTGTGTGTGTAGTGTTCAGAATCAAATCCAACCAGACTACTTCTTACCCATTTCCCATGAGTACTTGAAATACAGTCTTTAGATAATAGCCTTTGATTTCTGTTTCACTCAGTCCCCCGTCACTGAAGTGTCATATCACAGCACACACACCTACCTGCATAGATCTGTCATTCATCAACCAATAACAGAGGTATCCCAGCAGGCTAGAGCTCTTGACTCTAGTAACTGCAGTTTTATCTTATCTGAAGAGTGGTCATTTCTCCCAACTCAATGTAGGTCTCGGGTCTCTACATGAGAGAATAGGACAATTTTTTTGTGGTGTCCTGAAATGAAAATCCTCAAATGGACAGAGGTTCTAGGCGATAAAGACAGTTTTCATGTATCAACCAGTTCAGACTATTGATAAGATATTTGGCCATTTGTTTTTGGTTTGTTTTGTCTTGTGATAACTAACACATTGTTATTGACACACGGTTACTAGCCTATTCCATTTCTAAAAGGATTTCCTTTCCTCAGCAATGTATTGTTTTTGCAGCATTATTACTTTAGATGCCCCTTCAATTGAATTGTTTTTGACCCAGTCACTAAGTGCAGGGTGGTGTGTGAGGCGAAGAGAGTGCTGCACTGTCTGTGCTACAGATAGCTTGTCTTGCTTCTTGGGAGGGAGACAACAACACACACACACACACACACACACACACACACACACACACACACACACACACACACACACACACACACACACACACACCGCATTAAGGCATCCAGGGGGCCACACTTCAGGCCTGTCTGTGTCCAGCTCTGTTGACAAATGAGCCCTGCGTGCCATTCTGCAGAGAGCGACAAACATTGGGCCTTGTCCTGCGCTCAGATAGGCCAGTTGGAGAGCCTCTTATCTATGGGGTGCAGCCACCCGCACTGCTTTACACCCGCTCGGGAGACGGAATGCACTGACTGATTTTTCTTTTCTATTTTGCTCCCTTTGTGGTCAGAGGAATTGCCAACACAAATGGTGTGCAGTGTTTACAGAGCATATAGGCTACGTTATGCTTTCACATAACCACACCGTCTCGTTATGTCCGCGTCATTAATCTGTTGGTGGTGCAAAGTGGAGCTTGCGTGCCCGTGTACCTACAGTATGCATGTAGCAATGGACCAGCTGGGATCTGTCAGGGGTCTGCTTAGCCTTCTCAGCAGGTCTAAATGTTGCTCAGAAGAAAATGATCTGTTCATTTCGTTCCTTGTGTAGTCATGTAGTTGTGTTCTTACAAAGTCTCGTGGTTTGTTGTGTGTTTCTAGAAATGGGAGTAGTTGGAAAGTTGTATTTTTTTAATTATTTTTTTAATCATTTTTATTTATCATTTCTTATTTTCAATTACTTGGAGCTTGCTTGTCTTTGTAAACCATTGACTTAGTTCAAACCTTAGACTCAGTCCTTAGTTGTTTGCCCTGCCAGCTGATGTGAAAACGGGCGATTTATTTATTTTTTTATTTTTCCCCCATGGAAATTAAATGATTTTCTAAAGGGAAAAAAAGCTCTTCAGTGCTGGTAATATTCTACTTTTGGTTATACATTAGCTGTCACAAATGCCTTAACAACTAAATGTATGGCCCAGATGTACAATTCTAATGGATGCACACAGCTCACTAGAATGTCACTAAACCTCCCTCTCAACACCTTCACTAAGTGGCTTGATGTCCAGGCCTCATTAAAAGACTTTTAAACAGACTTCTGAGTGCCCCGGACCTTGACCTTTACTGACCTGTCTAGGTCAATTGACTGTCTTCCAAACTACAGTTGGTGTGAGGTTGCTGGTTTTGGGACAGTGCATGAAGACTTTGGTTGCACCAAGTAAACTACAGACCGCTTGTAATTGATAGCCATGATCACGATTGTTTTTCATCGATGCCTTCCATCATATTGCAAAGTTTTATAGCTGACAGATTCGAAGTTCAGTGATTAACAACAGAAAAGATCAGCGAGTTTAAAATCACTCATCCTGTCAAAGTTTGGGAAGTTTATGTCTTCTTCCTAAAAGTTTTGCTCTGATTGTCATCCCTCGTTGTCTTCAGCCAGAGATGAGAGGCGGACAAAGATAGGCTTTGTCAGAGACTGATAATCGTGTCCGCTGCAGGCAGCCCTGGCTGCTGTCTGTCACCTGTGAATGAGTGGCGATTGTGAATGGGGGGTGAGCTGCTGGCAGGGCTGTGGGTGCCCCACATGCCCCCCTTTTGTCCCACCAGATCCCAGCCATCCTCCCCAAACTGCACTGCTCAGCTATTTCACACCACACCGGGCTCATTTTTTAGTCATAGATAGATCCCACTGAACACAATGGATAGAGAGAGGGAGGGAGGGAGAGGCAGAGAGCCCATGGTGCTGCTCTTAGCCGACACGCCCCTGTAGCAGATCCCTGCTCATGTGATCTCTGCTGGTGAAGCCGTTGGGAGGATTGGTGTTTGTGTTCATAGCGTTCCATCATCACCAGCAATATGACCGGTTGTAAAAATTGATCACTTTTCTAGGACTAGGGCTTCTGGTTGTCCTGGGTCTTGGATAAGTATTTGGCTGCACTATTTTCCAAAGCAACAAGTCTGCAAATGGTTCAATGTCAGACACCTAGATCTTGGTGTAAACGTGACCAAGTAGGCCATATCCCACTCATAAACTGTGTATCAATCATTTGTGGTGTTATTTCAGCTTCTTGATACTTGTCCCCATGTGTTTTTTTTGTGTCAAGTAAACATTAAGGAACTGTGCTGTGTTGTCCAATGTCAATGTTTGGCTTGCTTGAAAAAGTTGAATAGTAGTGACTGCTTTCTGATTTGGCCCACATTATATCAAGTGATGTCTTGTCTGGCTTCTGGTTTTCCAAATGACAGCACACCACCTAACTACTAGCTTTGTTGTTGTTGTGTGCGTGTGTGTGTTTCTGTCACATAGTAATGTTGTCGGCTGATGGATGCTGATCGATGGACATTATTCAATATGACCCTAACCCACATTGACACAGAACGTTAGATTCCCCATTTGGTGATCCCCACAATGTTTGCAAAGCAGGAAAATTGACTCCATTTCTAAGAATTTGCACCTTGGCCAGCAAGCTGTTGTGTAATGTTAAGAGCTAGCATGCAGTTAAGAAACCGTTCAGGTTTATATATGGATATTTTAAAAAAACTGAGCAGTTTTGGACTCTCGTTTACACGTAAACAGAGAAATCCTCTTTCAAGACTCTGTTTTGAAAAATATCCCTTTAGGAGTTTAAAGCACCTGTCACAATTGCGTGCTTTTATTTTTCCACATGCTGTGTTTATATGTAAATGGGTAAAAACGCACATTTTAAAATATCTGCATAGTGATAAGCACTTAAGATGTGCTCTCCGATACTCAGTGTCAGCAGTGTTATCTGTGCCCAAAGCAGTGTCAGAGCCAGACCGGGAACACTCTGTGACAAGCAAAATAATGAAAAATCTCAATGCCACAAGCTATTTTCTCACCAGACTGCAAAGCACTATTCATACCTACAGCGCTTTAAAAAAAACCTAGTGCCATATGGGCTTAGTCATTTCCGCTCAATTTTTCTCTGCCCCTTAGCAGGCACTGACGTAATACTGATGTTCCACCTAAGGAGGTCCATAACTCATATTAACATACAGGCAGGGGCGGGATTAATAATGCAGAGACTCAGATATATATAGCAGCAAGTCAGATTAATGGACCTATCTCATTGAAATTGATGAGGGAAGGGGAGAGTATGGAACACGCCATAGAACAGAATGCCCCCTTTTCACTTTTCTCAGCAGACCTGCAGGTGTTGTCTTGGGTTAGGCTAGGCACGCTTTTGAACTTTTGATTTGCTCTAGAGAGACCTACTACACTTTTTACCCTGCGCTGGAAGACGAGATGAGACCTCGTGCCCAGCCTGCAGGCGCTGAGGGAGCGAGGGCGATCGTCTAGATGTAGGCATGGCGCGGCTTGCTGTGGTGCCCAAATTTGGCTGCCCCACGAGCTGGAGGTGGTGATAGGAAACAAGAGGTACCGCTCTCCTCTCCTCTCCTCCGAGGCCTCCCCGCCTTCCCAGCGCTGCCAGTCCTCTGGAAAGCAATGATGTGGTCGAGTCGCACATGGAAAGTTTCGACTTAAACCAAGGGATGGCTGGAAAAAGTGGTTGTATGGATTTTTTCCCAAGGTTTAATAAAAATAATTGCTGCGTTTTTATGTCAGCAGCCAGATTTCTTGTTTTTCTATGCACTTTGGAGTGCCACTTGAATGAATAAGTGACCGATTTGCATGTGCTTTTCTAATAACGGCACTGCCTTGCCACTGGGCTGCATGGCAGGCAGCATCAGCGAAAAAGGGAGGCCTGAGTAATTCCTCCCTAAGGAAGTGTATTAGTAATATTACCCTGCCTCTGCTGATGGCACCACGCACTCCTAATGATACTCTCTCCCGAAGCTAGATTGTGTTTGGAATTAGCTTCCAAATATACATGTTTATTTTAGCCGTGAATTACTACCATCGGTCGCACCTCCGCGTAACACTTGAGTTAAGTGCTTCCCCCCCTAATGTCTCCGAGTATATTTAAAGATGGGTGGCTCAAGTCATCCTGAAATATGTGTGTGTGCTGAAGGCGGCCCTCAAACATGAGAATGACCCGTGCCTACACATCACAGGACGTTGTGAGGGGTGGGCAGCCCAAGGTCTTTACAGCAGGGGGAACGACTCAACAACGAGGTCCGACTGACTGACATGTTGACTACTTCCCCAACAGTTGCAGGCTGTGGTGGCACACAGCAACTGTTAGTTATTAGACTGTTAGACTTTCTTTCTCTTTACTCCCTGGCTTCCTGGCCTATACTACAAAGCTGGTTCAAGAAAAGTTAAAGTTGAGTTAAGAGGTAAATCATCTAATAGAAGAGCTTTTCTTAAGAAAATGAGGACTTCAGGCTCTGCTATTAGATGACTTACCTCTTAACTTACCCTTACCTTATCCTGAACCAGCTTTGTAGTATAGGCCCCTGATGGCCTTGCCCACTGTACTACAGCTGTGTTCTTACTGAATCGTTTTGGTGTTGTGTCATCCGACAGAGAGTTAACGTCAGCAATTTCCTCCTCCTCACCTGAAAGCGACTAGGACACAGACGGTTTGAGCAGGGTCATTGTGATGCTCAGTGTTATTATATCCCCGAAACGCGGAGCGTCGGGGATGTAATGGTTTTGCGTGCACCGCCTCCGCCGCGTCCGCCGCCGCGTAAGGTCTTTCGTGTTAACGCGATACCTTTTGAACGGATGTTTGGATTTGTCCCAGATTTTTTGGGTGAATGCTCGAGGGCAGGTTCATGAACTGATTCGAGTTTGGAGGTCAACACTTTCAAGATGGCTGAATTCAAGATGGCCGAATTTTTGTTTGGTCCATAACTTCTGACCGGGTGGATGGATTTGTTCCAGATTTGGTGTGTGAATGCTCTAGGGTAGGTTCATGAACTGCTTCGAGTTGGGAGATCAACACTTTCAAGATGGCTGAATTCAAGATGGCCAAATTTTTGTTTGGTCCATAACTTCTGACCGGGTGGATGGATTTGTCCCAGATTTGGTGTGTGAATGCTCTAGGGTAGGTTCATGAACTGATTCGAATTTGGAAGACAACACTTTCAAAATGGCAGAATTTTCATTTGGCCCATAACTTCTGACTGGGTGGATTGATTTGCCCGGTAACACCTTATTTTAATGGTTCACCATTTCAGTGAATCTACCATATTAGGTACAGTGTAATAACCAATGTAACAATATTTAATACCATGTAATACTAGTGTAATACCAGTGTAACAATATGCAATATCAGGTACAGTGTAATAACGAGTGTAACAGTATGCAATACCATGTAATATAGTGTAATACCAGTGTAACAATATGCAATACCATGTAATACCACTTACGCACAAACACATGATGTAAGTAAAAAAAATGGCGGTGTTACACTGGTATTACATTGTATTAAATATTGTTACATTGGTTATTACACTGTACCTAATGTGGTATATCCACTGAACCATTAAAACAGTATTACCATTTGCCCCATTTTTTGCTTCATTTTCACAATAGTCGTTTGGTTTTAAGCCTATGCACGTCATGTCACGTCTGTATGTATCATATACGTTTACGAAATGGTGGACGGGAGTGGTAGGAATGATGGACTGGAAGCATCGCGTTTCGGGGATATACCTTAAGCAGTCGAAGGCGACTGCACAGGCAGTCTAGTTTTCAGAAGGAAGCCATTCATTGGATCCTTTTTTCCCTCTCGAGTAATGG
>NC_085872.1:29678133-29680633 GCF_034702125.1 Engraulis encrasicolus
AAGTCTTTGCCTGATGAAGACCTGAAGGTCGAAACGTTGCTCGATTAAATCATAAATAGACAAGCAGTGTCGCGGACTTCTCTTTTCACAGTGAGAGGTGGTGCCACTTTCGTAAGCAGTTACCGTTAAATAGCCTAGTTATACGATGCAGATTGTTTCTGAACAGTCATCTACAACATTTCACAACATAATTACAGAGATGTCCAATGAAAGTCAACAAAGAGCAAGAATGAAGGCATACATTTCGTGTGATTTAAAAAAAAAAATCCAACATTCTGCCTGCATCATGAACATCAACATTACTTAGCTGAAATCTCATTGCAGGTCACTAATAAAGTGCAAGACATTACAACAAATGCAAGTAACTATGAATTGGCGTATTTTGCTAACCCTGAGACAGACAAAGTGATGACAGGACAGCAGCACATGGAGAAATAAAACTGGAGGGAACAGTTTAGCACTTGTCCTAATCCGCCTGGACGAAAGTAGGCCTCCCCCCTCTACTCTCATCAACCCCACCCTCCTCCAGCCACCACCACCTGCTCCAATTCCATGCATGATTCCCCTTCATATCGTCTCAGTTGCTGCTGTGTTTCCACTGACAACTGCTGCCTTAAAACAGCAGTTGGATTTAGCTCTTTTCGTTGAAGATGTTAATCAGAGTTAGGTAGTTTAGTTTTTTTGTTTTGTTTGTTTTTTTTAACAAGGATTCCAGCCTATTTTCCTGTTGTTATGTGAATCACTGCAGAAATACCTTTATCAGATCATCAGTGTTAGACACAGATTTTCAGTTACAAAGTTAACATTCTTGCTTTGAAACAATATTGTCTGACACTGCAGAGCGATTTTTATCTTAAATAAAACCTAGACTTGTCATTGATATCAGGGCTTTATCACTGCATGTTTTCACCAGGATATGATAAGATATTGTCTCATATGATAAGGTCTTAAAAGACATTCATATTTCTCTGTTAGTCATGACTGTTTAACCAATCGTGGAAGCAAAGACGAGACAAAGCAAAGACTTGATATTGTTCTACAGAAAGTGAGTCATAGGCTACTTATCCAGTCAACATCATATTCACTAAGTATTGGGAAATCTATTTCAAACATCCCTCTAATGTCTCACGTTTTTTTGGACTGTTTGTGGCTGTTTTTGTCATCGTAATTGCCTTTCTGATCTTGATGTGCTGTTCTGTTATGATGTTTATCCTCAATGACTTGGCTCTGTGCAGGCAGTTAATGGTCTTGTTTTGCTCATGGCCAATATTGAGGAAGCACCATGTGATTCCAGATTCATTTAGAAATACCCCAAAATACTGCAGCGTTCAGGCTGAAGTGTGGCATCTGAGGATGTGCTCTCAATGGTGTGGTGATGTCAAACAATCACAAGAAACGCTGTCTTGCTTAATCTCACCAGTTCAGTCTGTTCCATTGTTTTATCGTCATTATTTATTTTTGAGTTTATGGCACCTCATTCATTGTAGCCTGCAGTTAGTCTCCTTAAGTGCCCTTGTTATGTGTATCACATAAGAGCCACAGATAGGCTTCTCTGAGTGTTGCCAAAGCGGCGAGTTCTGCTGTTGACGTCATGTTTGTGCATCGCTAATGATAGCAGCTGTATGGATGTGGCAACTAATCACACTCTTCCTCCTCCCTCTCCTCCTCCTCCTCCTATTTCTCAGGATGGCCTGGATGCGCTGGTTTACGACCTTGACTTTCCTGCCTTGAGGAAGAACAAGAGCATCGACAACTTCTTGAACAGATGTGAGTACCGGTACCTCTTGCTGTACTGCTTTTCTCCCCTCAATCAATGACACACACACACACACACATGCACACACACACACACACACTCGCACACGCACACGCACGCACACACACACATGCACACACACATCCAAGTAGCAGATCAGCTCACTTGCGCGCGCGTGCGCACACACACACACACACACCCATCCAAATAGCAGAACAGCACAACATACAGTGGTCTGTCACTTGAAATTACTGTTGACAGAAGCATGCATCTAAACAATATACGGGTGGGTGACTGGCAGGGCTGTTTTTTTTTTTTTTTATCTTCCCCTCCTCTCATTTTTTTTGGGTCAACACCCCCGTACGGGCAGAGTTACGGCATTGTGTCTGGCACTCTACACTCGGCCTCCAACAAAAGGCCTTTTGGGGCAGCGGGATGACCCACATGGTCTTCCACATGATCCCGCCTCACACGCTGCCCATTACAGGAGGATCCTCTGTGGAGCTGCTGAACGACTCTCTCTCTCTCTCTCGCTCGCTCGCTCGCTCGCTCGCTCTTTCTCTTTTTTCGCCACTGATGTGAATGACTCACCGTTTTAATCATATCACAGCCAGGGAAGGGAGACGGAGGACGGACCGCAAGCTGTACTACTGTCTGGGTTACTGGCCGTAATTACAAACTTACCATTTGGCGTTGAGGAACATGGCAACACTGTTCTCTGTTGTGTCTGGAGTCTAAAGGCCT
>NC_085872.1:29685633-29698133 GCF_034702125.1 Engraulis encrasicolus
AGACATGTTTTTATCCAGTTACATCCAGCATTCTCAAATCCACTGCCTTCTTCTAATACACATAGTTCAATTGAATAGTGGTTTGTTGATGAGTTGATGCAGTCAACCTTGTTCATCCATGTACCACTCTACTAGGGATTCACAATACTGTATATCGTCATTAACATCAGCATCGGCTGATATTTGGCATTTTTTTAAGCATATCAATATCAGTCTGACATGAAAAACCCGCCCGATATTAATGCTATACTCCTCATTTACGCAGTCACCAACTGTATATTTGTTTACAGTGGTCCCCAAACTGGTGGCTGTGACCCCCTTACGCATGTAGTGCTCCCTCATACCAATTTCTTTTAAAGATGAAAATCCTATTGTAAAGGCTTTTTAAGTAACACCGTTGGTTGCTTTTTGTTTCAAAACATGCTTTGAGATTGAAAAGTGATTTAAAAGCCATGTCAATATATCATTTAATATTGGTTATTAGCCATAACATTAATATCGGATTGGTATCGACCAAAAATGTCACATCGGTGCATCCCTACGGTACACAGTACCAAGTCAATCAGCCAATGCCCTAAACTAAATCCTGTGTGTGCGGTCTCTGCAGCTTTTTTACGCATTCCAAGACGACCGCTACCTCTATATGGTGATGGAGTACATGCCGGGCGGAGACCTGGTCAACTTGATGAGCAACTACGACGTGCCAGAGAAGTGGGCGCGCTTCTATACCGCCGAGGTGGTGCTGGCACTCGACGGCATCCACTCCATGGGCTTTATACACAGGTTGGTACTTAACGCCTCTCTTTTTCAACGCCTCTCTTTTTCTGCTCCTCTCTTCTGTTCTTTCCTTTTTTCCTTGTTACCGTCATCTTTTTTTCTTCTCCTCTTCCTCCCTAAGTCTAGTTGAGTTTTGTCTTCCTCCTCTCATTCTGCTCCTCTTCTCTTCTCTCCTTTTTCTTCCTAGATCAATTCTTTTTCTTCCCCTCTTCCTCCATAAGTCTAGTCTAGTCTAATCTAAGTTTAAGTTTTGTCTTCCTCCTCTCATTCTGCTCCTCTTCCCTTCTCTCCTTTTTCTTCCTACATCAATTATTTTTCTTCTCCTCCTTTCTTCCTCCACATGTCTGGCTTTTGTCCTCCTTCCTGTCGTCAGTCACCCTCACTGTCCTTTTCCGTCTCTGCTCTCTATCGCTTCTCCTCTACTTCCTATGCTTCTGCACTCCTCCCCCTCCCCTTCCTCCTCCTGCTCTTCATTGTAATCCTCACCTATATACCAAAAATACTGAATCAAACCAAGATATCGCAAAACACGCCCACTCAATGCAAAAGCGTGTGCTCAAGTTGGGTCTCCTAAGGGGGCGTTGTCCCCTACTTCTTCTTCTCTTTTGGAGGTGTTTGCGCAAGACGTGCGCTACCGCCTTCTACAGCGCTAAGGGGACTTCATTGATTCTCAACCTCAGGACTCCGAAGGTCTCCTAACCGAAGGTCTCCTAAGGGGGCGTTCACCCGACATAAAGTGGATACCGGAAAAGAAACAAAATGACGCTTCTTCTTACATCCACTTTCTTTGTATATACTGCTTCTTCTCTCTCTTCTTCTCTTCCCTCCAAAACCTCCTCATTTTTTCTTCTGTCACTCCGTCTCCTACTTCACTCCATCTTCTGTCGCTTCTCTTCTTCTCTTCCCCACTCTCTGTCCCTTCTCCTCGTTCTCTCCTCTCTCCACCTTGTCCTCTTCTTCTCTTCCCCACTCTCTGTCCCTTCTCCTCGTTCTCTCCTCTCTCTCCACCTTGTCCTCTTCTTCCTCATCCTCCTCTGCCTTTTGTCTTAATTTTTTTTTCTCCTCATCATCTTGTTGGAACTCCCCGGCCTCTTTGTTTGTTTGTGCTGCGTTTCCAGACATTGTTAAAGGTTTTCTCTTGCCTGAGGTAGCTGTCAGTTTCGATTCATCAGCGCATCCTTTTATATTAATCTCCTTCCTCCCCCCTCTCTCCCCTTACAGGGATGTGAAGCCTGACAACATGTTGCTCGACAAATCGGGCCACTTGAAGCTTGCCGACTTCGGAACGTGTATGAAAATGAATAAGGTACAGCCCTAAATGACAACAAACCCTGCTGTTGTTGTAGGCAGTCGGGTGGTTGGAGGGAGGGAGGGAGGGAGGGGGGGGGGGCATATTTGTGAGACTGTTTTTGTTGTCATACTTTCCCCTGTTGATGTTTAAAAGTTTTTGTGCACATTTGTGCCCTTGGTCACCAGGACGGTATGGTACGATGTGACACTGCGGTGGGAACCCCTGACTACATATCACCTGAGGTACTGAAATCACAAGGGGGAGATGGTTACTATGGCAGAGAATGCGACTGGTGGTCGGTCGGCGTGTTCCTGTATGAAATGCTAGTGGGTAAGTTGTGGTTTGCAGCCATTTGTTAAGTTTTGAAAAAAGTCAATTGAAATGGACAGAATGGCCTGCGGACTCAGACTAGCGTGTTTTGCTAAAAAGGCGCACTGAAAGGCTCCCATTTAGTCACTGTTTTTTTTAGGGGACACGTGAAGACAGAGCTGTGCACAATGCTAGTCAAAGTTTGTATATTTTTGGTTCTAAAAAGAATAACATCGGCAATGCTTTTACCTCAAAGCACATTTAAATTGAATTGTAAGCTAGAGACATACAAAAGAGAAGTGCACGTTCATGGATTTCACAAACTGCACCTATGACATCCTGTAGTTAATTCCACATGACCCGGTGAAAGCCTGGATGTTTGCCTTGGATACTTGGCGTAGTCCGTGGGCTTCCTGAGTTAATTGTGTTGTGGTCTGGTGGCCCTCTGCCCCCGTAAAGTGGATTTCCTGATGATTTAACCCCGCAGGTGACACGCCGTTTTATGCGGACTCGCTGGTCGGGACGTACAGCAAGATCATGAACCACAAGAACGCCCTGGCGTTCCCAGAGGACAGCGAGATCTCCAAGGACGCCAAGAACCTCATCTGCGCCTTTCTAACCGACAGGTAAAATCCCGCAAAAGTGGGGAAATTAACTTGATTGCCTGCGATTTTTCCAAGCCCTTTTTAAAGACGTGTATATGAATCAACCCTTTGTTGGGAAGGTTTTAGCTATGTGTGCGTGTGTCTGTGTGTGTCTGTGTGTGTCTGTGTGTGTCTGTGTGTGTGTGTGTGTGTGTGTGTGTGTGCGTGCATGCATGCATGTGTTCCTCCAATACATTACTGACGCTCCGTCCCTGCGTTTATCCCCAGGGAGGTGAGGTTAGGCCGAAACGGGGTCGACGAAATCAAACGACACTCCTTCTTCAAGAACGACCAGTGGACGTGGGAGAGCATCAGGGACAGTAAGTGCAGCCCTCACACCGTGAGAAAAGAGACCACTCCCTGTGCAACTTCATGTCAAAGCTATGAGCTAGCTTTGAATCGGTAGAATAGCACAATAATAAACATCTTCTGTTGTCGATTTTTGTTGTTGCAATTCTGACGGAGTTGTAGTTGGCTGCTGGCTTGGGTGCGGATGCCAGCTGGCCTTAGCTGGTACTCCTGGCCTGGTGCTCAGACATGGTGCTCCAACCCCCCCAGGACTACACCTCAGGGCAGCGGGGGTCAGCTAGTCATGACGCCAGGGAGCAGTGTTCATTCCCCAAACTCATCACCCATCCTTCTACTCTATCACTCTGTATCTGACTTTTTTGTGTGTGTGTGTGTCTCTCTCTCTCTCTCCCTCTCTCTCTCTCTCTCTCTCTCTCTCTCTCTCTCTCTCTCTCTGTCCCTCTTTCTGTTTCACTCTCCCTGGCTCTCCCTTTCGGTCCCTCTCTGCCCCTCTCTTGGCTTGTGTGAAAGGTGTAGTAGGATACAGATCTCCTATCCATCTTGGGAATCTTGCTAGCTGTAAAGCCACTTTAAATCTCCCCCTTCTTCCCCTGCTATTTGGGGGATATTTTTTCGGTAGCATCTTAGCCAGTCAGGCTGCTCTCTCGGATGGTGTGTCTCCTGATGTATAGTGACATGTTGGCATGGAAACGGCATGCAATGACATCGAGAGGGTAACTCCATCTTCAAGCGCGCCGTCACGCATTTGGGGCAGCGAGAGGGCTTGTTAACTGTAACTCCAAACACCAATTATGTAAACACACGAGCATATTGGAAACATTCTTTGCGGAATTTACAACACCCCCACAGTCTTGTCAGGAAGCGAGAGCATAGGATACTGCGTTTGTGCTATCCCTGTGTTTGTATTTTGCCTTGCCATAAGAAATTAGTGATTAAAAATGCACTTACTAATTGCACTTAGTTAACAGTTTAATTGTAAGCATTTAATGGACTTCTTTGTGAAGCTGTAAAGACGTTTGGGTGCTCAGATCAGGAGTTTTGGAAGTTCATATGCATACTGTACAGTGCAAGCATCATCATCTTCACCCATGTGACTTGCTGACTTGCTGCCTCATCATCTTCCCCGTGTCCCTTTCTCCTAAAACTCGCTCATCTCTTGTAGGTGTTTTGCAGCCATGTCCGTTGCCGGCCCGATGTAATGTCTCTTCTTGCGTTTTTCTTTTTTTCAGCGGCGGCCCCAGTGGTGCCCGAGCTGAGCAGCGACGTCGACACCAGCAACTTCGACGACATCGAGGAGGACCGGGGAGAGGAGGAGACCTTCCCCATCCCCAAAGCTTTCGTGGGCAACCAGCTCCCCTTCGTGGGCTTCACCTACTACAGTACCCACCAGTGAGTCTCACCATCACCTGTCACCGCGTCCTGACTGTCTACAAGACATGTGATGGAATGTCTGCAAGCAATGTGATGGAATTTGCGCAAGCAATTAGGACAACAGAATAAGGGAATTTGTGCAAGCAATTCGGACAACAGAATAAGGGAATTTGTGCAAGCAATTCGGACAATAGAATGTGGGAATTTGTGCAGCAGAATTAGTTCCATTCTGTAATGCTCTGTTGGAGGCAGAAGGATGCAGTAAGTTGCATTGATCTAGTCACTGCGTTTTATGACAAGGTGTTACTGTACCCCCTCGACCTCCTCATGAGCCTGCCAACACCCCCCTTAGTTTAATAAAAGAATAATATAGACTATAAGCCCCCCCATTTGCAACTAAGTCCCGCGTCTGTCAGCTGTCTCCTTCTCAACACCTTCCCAAAGACCCAGCGCCCCCCCCTCGAGGTGCTGTAGAGTCCCTGTTGAGCAACACTACTGTACCAGAGATTCTTTAAGTATATAGAGATATGCCAATGTAATAGGTTGCTATGGGCACCTAACCTGACCAGGTTCCGGTCTGCCTAAAGGGGCGTGTCATAATACTCCTAGCATTGAATAGAACAGTCCTTAGGTCTGCCTAGGTCTGCCTAAAGGGGGATTTCCCCCCCCCTCCCCCTTGCAATAATAGAACCCGGAAACAATGGGCCAATGGAACCTCTCTCTCTCTACTCTCTCTGACTGTACTGTAGCATCAGCTACTGCAGCAGCCACCCAGGCCTTGAGTCCAGCCCCAGGCTGTAGCTCCTCTTCACCGGAGCAGCAGGAGCAGGAGCAGGAGGGTGTGGCCCCTCTGAATGACTTATAGAGACCACATCACTCAGTGTTTAGTCTGTGTGCCCGTTTTCAAAAGAGAATTGCGCACTGTTTCCCCAGCTATATTTAAGTATGACTGTTATAGGAATTTGTTTCCTGTCCTGTTGCACTGGACGTTGTCCATTTAGGATGACGTGTTTTGGTGCTGTGCCAGATGGCTGCATATGCAAGGGGCCGTTTATATTCTGTTTTATGTGCACAATAACATGCACAATGATGCACAATAGCAAATGCAGGTTCAGACTTCCGGTAAGTTTCTCAGCTGTATTCATTGGGAAGGCCTTGGACAGATCGTCGCTACTAAGCAATTAGTTAGGAACTTGCATATCAACCAATTAAGCAGCTAACATAGTTTGTATGTTCGTAGATCGCCCTGTTCAGTTAAAAGACGTCAGTAATCACCTAGGCTATGAGTATGTTTAACTGCTGACTTAATCACTGATTAACAGTAATCCATGGCTTTTGATCACCAATAAATAAATAAGCTGAAATTGTGAAATGTTCCCATAGGCGTCTCCGCTCGTCCAGTAGGAAATCGAGTGAGAAGCACACCAGCTCCACCAACGAGGACAAGAGTCAGGTTGGTACTCCACGAGTGCAGCTGGGCTGCCCAGCACATGAGCTGTGGAACGGGGAAGCGCCATGGCAGGGGTCGGCAACCTTTGTGGCACCGAGTGCCAATTTAAAATGTTCTTGTCAATGACTGCCAGCGTGCCATAGGTTACCGACCCCTGCACCAGGGTCTCTTCCGCTCTGACCAAAGTAAAACAGCGGCTTGTGTGTATTTGTGTGTGTGGTTGTGTGTGGCTGTATGTGTTTGACGTGCTGTGTGTTGTGTTGCACGCGTATATGAGTGAGTTTGTTTGTGTATTTGTGTTTGGGTGTGTGTAAATGACTATGTGCTTGACTGGCTGTGTGTTGTGTTGTCTATATGAGTCTGTGTGGTGTAGGTGTGTGTGTGTGTGTGTGTGTGTGTGTGGGTGTGTGTGTGTGTGGGTGTATGTGATTGACTGTGCTTGACGGGCCATGTGTTGTGTTGTGTTGTGTTGTCCCTGCAGCTGGAGAGTCTGCAGAAGAGGATCTACCAGCTGGAGGAGCAGCTCCACAGCGAGATGCAGCTCAAGGACGAGATGGAGACCAAGTGCCGGTCAGTGGCCCGTATTACAGTGCCCTCCGTAATTATTGGCACCCCTGGTTGAGATGTGTTAAAAGCCTTAAAATAAATTCAGTGTTTATTGCAGAAGAATACTGTCACACTGAAAATTGTAGGAAAATGTAGCCTTCAACTCAAATGAATTGTAAGAAAAAAAAAAATCCCTGACTAAAAAATAATTATTTTTCATTAAATCACCTGTTCCACAATTATTGGCACCCTTAACAATTCCCAGGAAATAAATATAATTGAAGCATTTCTGTCATTTCTACAGTAGTTTACAAAGTTTACCAGACTATGTAGGAACATTTAATTAGTAATTCACCACTTCCTGTTTCCCTGGGGTATAAATATGACGTGACACCGAGGCCATTTCTCTTATCCACTCTTAAACATGGGAAAGACAAAGGAACACAGCATACAAGTGAGGCAGATGTGCGTCGACCTTCACAGGTCAGGCAGAGGCTACAAGAAGATTGCCACTCAACTGCAGCTGCCCATATCCACTGTGAGAGGAATAATTAAGAAGTTCAAAACAACTGGAACAGTGGTAAACAAGCCTGGACGAGGACCCAAGTTTATTTTGCCACCACACACAGTGAGGAGGATGGTAAGAGAAATCAAAAGATCTCCAAAGCTCACTGTTACAGAATTACAATAAATGGTAGCATCCTGGGGTCACAAAGTCTCCAAATCAACCATCAGGCGCTGTCTACACGCCAACAAGCTGTTTGGGAGGCATGCACGGAGAAAACCTTTCCTCACTCACAATCATAAACGCAAGCGTCTGGAGTTCGCCAAGCGGTATTGGGGCTTCAACTGGGACCGTGTGCTTTGGTCAGATGAGACCAAGATTGAGCTTTTTGGCAACAAACACTCTAAGTGGGTCTGGCGTACCACGAAAGATGCGCATGCTGAAAAGCACCTCATACCCACTGTGAAGTATGCGGGTGGGTCAGTGATGCTGTGGGGCTATTTCGCTTCCAAAGGCCCTGGGAACCTTGTTAGGGTGCATGGCATCATGAATGCTTTGAAATACCAGGACATTTTAAATCAAAATCTGTTGCCCTCTGCCCGAAAGCTGAAGCTGGGTCGTCACTGGGTCTTTCAGCAAGACAATGACCCTAAACATATGGCCAAATCTACACAGAAATGGTTCACCAGACACAAAATCAAGCTCCTCCCATGGCCATCTCAGTCCCCTGACCTCAACCCCATTGAGAACCTGTGGGGTGAGCTGAAGAGGAGAGTACAGAGGAGAGGACCCAGGTCTCTGGATGATTTAGAGAGATTCTGCAAAGAGGAATGGCTGAAGATCCCTCTTTCTGTCTTTTCCCATCTTGTGAAACATTATAGGAGAAGATTAGGTGCTGTTTTGTTGGCAAAAGGGGGTTGTACAAAATATTAACACCAGGGGTGCTAATAATTGTGACACACATTATTTGATGTCAAATAATTATTTCTTTATGTGGGATTTTTTCCCCACTGAATAAATGCACTTGTATTGAAGGTTGGATTTTTCTCTTTTTTCCATTAAGGTCCCATATTATTTAGAAAAAAAATAAAAATAATTGGAAGCTAAAAAACACATCTCAACCAGGGGTGCCAATAATTATGGAGGGCACTGTATATCCATGCATTAGGAACACCATCCCATCTGCTAGCATTCATAGCACTAGCAGCAGTGTTTGTTTGTTTTTGTTTTTGTTTGTTTGTTTGTTTGTTTAATAAACCTTGATATTGAGAATGTGTGCTGATGAACTTTTTCTGTTTGTCTGTTTCTTTCAGGTCCTCGAATACAAAATTAGAAAAAATCTTGAAAGAACTAGACGAGGAGGTAAGTGCCTATTGAATCTGTGCCCAAATGTACATCTCGTCTGGATTCATTCATAGTAGTGATGGAGGAGGAGGAGGACGATGACGATGATGAGCTTGTTTGCCTCTGTCTTGTCCATCAGGTGAATCAGAGGAAGAATGTGGAAGGGTCCCTGTCCCTGCTGGAGAAGGACAAGATGATGATCCAGCACCGCGTCACAGAATACCAGAGGAAGGCCGACCAGGAGGCGGAGAAGAGGCGCAACGTGGAGAATGAAGGTCTGGTCTCTCTAACTCTCAATGACCCACAGCCTCTGCTCTCTTTCTTTCTTTCCTTCTTTCTTTCTTTCTTTCTTTCTTTCTTTTTTTCTTTCTTTCTTTCTCGCTCTCTCTCTCTCTCTCTCTCTCTCTCGCTCGCTGGCTCTCTCTCTCTCTCTCTCTCTCTTACACACTCACTCCTCATTCCCTCCATCCACTTGAGTTTGCAGAAATGTTTTGGCCTGGCGTCTGGGTTTCTGTATGATCTATTTTGAGTCAAGTCAGGTTTTAAAAGCCCCCCGTTAGCATGTACAAGTGTCGTGAAAATAAGCACACAGGTTTTAGATCGCATTAAACAGTACACTCCTTAATTTGGCAGCTTAACTGGCACTTGTTTGTTTGTATTGAGTTGTTTTTTGGATTTTAGCGAACTCCAAATCCCCTTAGTATGTTGCTGTCTGGGCCTGCAGTTTAAGCTCAGCCATTTCCTCTGTTGCCTTTGTCCGCGCGTTCCCTCTCGTGCTCGCTTTCTCTTGCTCTCTAGCACTCTCTCTCTCTCTCTCTCTCTCTCTCTCTCTCTCTCACCCCCCCCCCAACTTGTCCCACCGCGAGCCCAAACAGATGTTTAGTCCAAGTGGATTACTGGCAGCAGAAAGCAGCTTGACCTGGTTGTCTGACCCCTGCTGACCTCCTTGCCTCCACTAACTGCCTGTGTACTGTAAGCCGCCCGCCGCGCAGAGTGGCAGGCTGCATTGACGCTGCACTGCTGTGCTGTGTTGCGCTGCGCTGCTCTGTGGCACGACATGGCATGGCATGGCATAGCATGCCGTGCGTGTCAGTAGGTCTTAGTAAGTGGATCGCCTGGGCATTAAGGCCTTTGCACACCTGCTGGCAATGACCAGCCAGCTAACGTGCCACATGTATCAGCTGCAGGAAGTGACCCCCCCAGAGCGATGGTGACCGCTGGCAAGGGAGTGGGGAGGTTAGACCGGGGTAAGGTGAAAGGGGTGGCTCAGAGGCTAGGGGTGGTGCAGGGTCCTCATGCTCGTCTTTTCCTCATCCTTTAGACCCGTGTAGGGTGAATGGTCGGCGAGGTGGCTCAGAGGCTAGGGGGTGGCGCAGGGTCCTCGTGGTCGGCGAGGTGGCTGAGAGGCTAGGGGTGGCGCAGGGTCCCCATGGTCGTCTTTTCCTCATCCTTTCCTAATCCTTTCCTAATCCTTTCCTTATTTTCCCCCTTGCAGTGTCCACCTTGAAAGAGCAACTGGAAAACATGAGGAAGATCAGCCAGAATTCCCAGGCCTCCAATGACAAGATTGCACAGCTGCAGAGTCAAGTAAGTGAATTAATGCCAGCGTGCCCTTTTCAATTACAAGGGATTTTTTTTCTCCTTTGGCTTGCATATAATGGGCAGGAGTGTTTCTTCGCAAACCTCCAGTTCATGACCTGTGAGTGGTGCATGGAATGTGGAAGGCGTACACCTTATTACATATGTTAATCTTACACACACACACACATACACGTGTGGCTGCACGCATTTTTTAAATGCTACCGCTAACGGCCTGGTTAGCATAACATCCCTGTGGCTCAACATGTAATTCGTCGCATTTCCTGGAAAGCCCCATCCCTGTAATACATCTGCTTCTTAGCAGGCGCCTATGCACATCCAAGGACAAACCATCAGACACCAATTAGCCTCTGTCAAGAATGTGCCCTCACTATATCAAATAATAAAAAATGTGGTGCAGCATTACTATCTCATGTGTAGAGCCTTTCCCGGAGTTGAGATTAGCTTCTTATTCAAGGAGTAGTGAAAAAAACATCTGCACACCATGTCCAGGGGCCTATACTACAAAGCTGGTTCAGGATGAGTTAAGATTAAGTTAAGGTAAGGCAAATCATCCAATAGAACAGCCTGGAGACCTCATTTTCTTTAAAACTCTTGTATTAGTTGATTTACCTCTTAACTTAACCTTAACTTATCCTGATAGGCCCCAGGTTGGCACTCCCTGATGTGTGGTGCTCTGTGTCAGGGCTCAGTAAATGGGAAGTAAGGGCGGCGTGTTGTGATGTTGCGCGACAAAGTTCTTGTGTGCAGAAGTGAGGTCATGGGAGTGAGTCACGCAGACCAGTGTGTCACCTCAGAGCAGTGGCTTGGTCACATGACCCTGCGTGACTCAGCGTTATGTCCAGATTGAGCAATGACAGGTTGTCAGCCACTATCAATTTGGCTTGCAGTACGGTGTGTGAATTCAGATTTTAGATTTGTACAGTTGAAAGCACTGATCACTGCATATTCCGATTGCACAGTATTTTGAAATTATTGAAGTTTTGTAAATGCACTTGTCATGAAATATAGTGTAACTTGTAACTATGATGGTGAGCTGTGACTAGCTAGAAGTGAATTGTGACAACTCGACAGTGAAGTTTGATAGGCTAAAAGCCTGGGCTTTCAAATATTTTCTTCTATTCTTGCTTGGCAAATTGTCTTCACCTTACATTGGAAAGTTACATGTATTACTAATGGCATTCAAGTCAATCAACTTTCAAGAGAGGACAGCAAACCTAAAATGTGTTTTTTAGTTGCATATTACATGTTGCTATAGGCTCTAAACCTAACGTGTGTGTGTGTGTGTGTGTGTGTGTGTGTGTGTGTGTGTGTGTGTGTGTGTGTGTGTGTGTGTGTGTGTGTGTGTGTGTGTGTGTGTGTGTGTGTGTGTGTGTGTGTGTGTGTGTGTGTGTGTGTGTGTGTGTGTGTGTCCCACCATCATATTATATTTTACCAATGACTCGTAACTTAATGTGTTTGTGTCACCTCCATCCCCCCCCCCCCTTCGATTGACAGCTGGAAGGGGCCAATGACCTGCTGCGGGCGGAGTCGGACACGGCGGCTCGGCTACGCAAGAACCACACGGAGATGAGCAAGAACATGAGCCAGCTGGAGACGGTGAACCGCGAGCTGCAGGAGAAGAGCCGGGCGGCGGAGAACGCCAACCAGGCGCTGGAGAAGGAGATGCTGCAGCTGCAGAGCACACTCGACTCCGAACGACGCAACTACAGCCAGGGCTCCGAGGAGATCCGCGAACTAGAGGGTACAGAGACACACACACACACACACACACACACACACACACACACACACACACACACACACACACACACACACACACACACACACACACACACACACTGCAGCCAGGGCTCAGAGGAGATTCGCGAACTGCAGGGTACGGATACACACACCACACACACACACACACACACACACACACACACACACACACACACACACACACACACACTCACACTCACACTCACACTCACACTCACACTCACACTCACACTCACACTCACACACACACTCACACAGATTACAGTACAGCCAGGTAGGGCTGCACAATTAATCGAATTTTAATCAAAATCGCGATTTTGGCCGCCACGATCATAAAACATGAAAATCGCGATTTTATGGGAGGAAATTCAGTGTTCCATCTAAGCTGCGCGCACCTGCAGACTTGTGCACTGCTCGCATGTTCTCAGCACAAAGACATGTCAGCCAATAGTAATATACTCATGAACGGCCATCCGGGTACTTTGCTCTTAAATTTGCGTTACGCCCCTTTATGGGTGAAAACAAACCGAATGTCTCATTGACTTACATGTTACATCGGCTAGCCTAAATGAACACATCCCATGCTTCAGC
>NC_085872.1:29703133-29733133 GCF_034702125.1 Engraulis encrasicolus
GAATAGTCATCACAGAATATTTATTCTCGTTTTGCATTTTTGTTTAAAAAAAATACAATTGTGTGTTAAACCACAATTTTCAAAACTATTTTAATGGACTCGGTTAACCAGTATGCACTCTGAAACTTAGGGCCAAAACATACCAAGGCGGAACGGAACGGTACCGGGACGATCGCGGTCTTTCTGCCAGTTTTGGCCGGCGTGTTTTTCTCTTCCTTTCACACTGACAGCGTCGGCGTGTGCGGCCAGTCCTATTCAAAACCCTCCCCACAGCCAAAGCTAGCATGCTACTTTGCCATTCATTTGAATGAGACACCGCCGGTCGCCGGGGTAAAAAATACGTTCGAGTTCTATTTTCCAAATGCAGCGCGGCGCGGAGCCGGCTCCCGTGCCGCTGACGCTCGACTACCGCCGGTTGGTGTGTAAGGACAGATAGGTTTCAATGTATTTTCACTGACGCCGGTAAAAAACGCGACCGTTCCACGACGCTTTACCGCCTTGGTGTGTAAGACCCCTTAGCCGTCGTCATTTCAATTCCGCAGCGAACAATTAATGTCCAAGACAGATTGATAGTGCATTATAGACTTTTGATTCTCTGTCATTTTCTCTTGTCAATTCTGTAATCTTGCCGCAAGTGTGGTTGGAAATTACAAACAGGATAAGCATTAAAAATGGGCTTTGCTGCCGTGGCTGTTTGCAGCCACCTTTCCTTGGTCCAGTTAACTAGCTAGCGCTAGTTTCCTGTAACTGTCTTTAAAAAAAACAGTGCCCTTGACGTATTGTGAAAGACTTGAGTAACGAACGAAGTCAGTGTAATGATAACATTTAATGAACTCGAAAGCGATGTGATATTGGAGAAGTTTGACTGAGGAGTGGAGCAGCAGACCAGCAACCTAACCTTTTAAACGCAAGCTTTTTGCTGGTTTGTCAGACGGTTTCAAATAAATAAGCCTAATTAATATCAAGCTGTCATTTACAGTGGAGAAGATTTGATCACACTGCAAACGTGGGAAGCAGCTAAATAACACTCAGCTTGCTTTCGTTATTCTATTCCTTTTTTTTCTCGAATTTGACAGCATTGTGAACCCATATACTCTTGGGGGGAAAAAATAGAATAGACTTCTTACCTATAGCCTAATTTTGAAGGGGTTTTATCGCTGTCACTATGTTTTTTTATATTATCTAGTGAAGTATGCAAGGACATGGTGTGGGTGAGGTGGGGTGATGATTGTGTTCATTGATTCAGCATGTGCTTTCCTCTTTACGTGTCATCATGGCCCCTGAAGTGCGATGTTTTGTCTCACACCTCATTCTCAAACATACTTCTCCTCTCACGCTGTGTCCCCCACTCCTTCATCTCTCTCTCTCTATCTCTCCATCTCTCTCGCCTCCCTGTGGCGTTCAGCTGTGGAGCAGAAGGTGTCGGAGGAGAGTGTGGCGCGCATGCGGGCGGAGAGCCGGGTGGTGGAGGTGGAGAAGCAGTGCTCCATGCTGGAGTTCGACCTCAAGCAGTCGGTGCAGAAGATGGAGCAGCTGATGAAGCAGAAGGAGAGGCTAGAGGACGAGGTATGGACCTACGCTTATCTGTTGATTATTTATTTGTTATAATAACCATATATTTGGTTTTTATTTGTTAAGCTTTGCAATTTCAGCTTTAATTTGTGTGGTTTTTATGGTTGTAGCATGAATGTTTTGAAAAAAGCTGTCTTGTTTTGATTAATGGATGCAATTTATTTGTCTCGTGCCTACTACAAGGCCCAGTCTTCGGATTTCTGCAACCACTGCTGGAACCATTCAGTCTGTTTTTTTTTCTTTCCACGGTCATGCTTTGTTGTATTAGTGCAACCAACTGCCCTTGGAGAGGGTGATGTCCCATTGTGTAGTTGTGTGGCCCGACCCTGTCTAATGTGTTGTGTGTGGTCGTTGTGGTGCGTCCCCTCAGCTGAAGGCCCAGCGAGAGCAGCTGGAGAAGGAGTCGGGCAAGCGCGCGCTGACCCAGAGCGAGCTGAAGAGCTGGACGGTGGAGGCGGACCGGCTCAAGGCCTCGGAGAAGCAGCTGAAGCAGGAGATCAACGCCGTGCTGGAGGGCAGGCGCTCACTGGAGTTCCAGCTCGCACAGCTCACCAAGTGAGGGCACTTGCATTACATTACATTACATTACATTACATTACATAGCTGACACTTGTTAATCCAAAGCGGCTTAGTTATTGGCACACAGGGTATCGGTTACAGTCCCTGGAGTAGTGTGGGGTTAGGTGCCTTGCTCAAGAGCACTTCAGCCATGGAGGAAGGGAGAGAGGGAGTGGAAGGGTGAGATTTGGCAACCCTCTCATCCAAGCCCAGTTGGCCACCCTCGCACACCTCACACATACGACACACACGTGCGTACACATGCGCGCTTTCGCTTTCAGGGTCTACCCCCCCCAGATGAATCCAACTTGTTGCAATAAGCTATACTGTACCCAACTAGGATGTTGCGTCTCCCACGTCAATGCATATATTAGGCTTGCCAACACCACACGTTTACTAGAATTAGGAATTCGACTGACATTGCTTTCTCCATATATATGCACCACCCAACTATTTGCAATTATCTAAACACCCAATCACACTCACACCTGTACCGCCTATTCATAGAATCCACAGCAAGCTGCTCTCTACACTTGCTGAGTTTGGGGCATGTTGCAAGCAGAGAGAATTGTCCCAAATTAAGCATATCCCACAGCATCACAATACGTGTGTGTGTGCGCGTGCGCGTGCGTGTGCGCGTGCGCACAGCTTCAGAGTTTTCCCTCCTTGGGCCGGTTGCATGTCCCATGGCACTGCTGCTCTACTGAACTGGCCTCCATTGCCTCAGTGTGACCCGTTTCCCTTTCCCTTCTGGCCATTTATTGCCCTCCTGACACCGTACACTTTAATAGTCCATTACTGGTCATTACTGTTGGAAAAAAAGACCCTATTATTCCAGCTTATAGTCAAACGCTGCCAAAGCTGCTGGCTGCCAATATTTACACTACCGGATTAGGGATTACTTCATGTCTGACTCCGCCCTGCCCTGATGCTAATCCCCCATGGCCCTGTAATACCTGTCTGCAATATGGGAAACCCTAAACCGGCCTGCTGCCCTCTACTTGCAGATTACTCACTTGCTGGGCTTATTTATGTAATTGGTGTTGTTATAGTAAGGGGGCTGGGACGTTTCTGACTTTGTGTTTTTGTTTGTGTGTGTGTGTGTGTGTGAGCTATAGAGATTGCCAACGTGACGCCATTGCCCTCATCAAATTTACTTTTAGGTCTGGTTTTTCTTGTTTACATGATTAGGATTGGCGGACTCGGGCTACTATCTGGCAAGCGCTAGAATTTTATTTGCCCACGTTGGGGGCAAAAGGTGTTGAGACCCATTTGGTCACGTGTCTTGGCAACCTCTATTCTGTGTGTGTGAGGTGTTCTGTGTGTGCATGGTTTTGTGTGTGTGTGTGTGTGTGTGTGTGTGGTGGTTGTGTGTGCGTGTGCGTGTGCGTGCGTGCGTGCGTGGATGGATGGATGGATGGATGCGTGTGTGTGTGTGAACTACAGTATTCTGAATGTGTGTGCACTTGTCACTGTTTGTGTGTGTGTGAGCCTGTGTGTGTGTGTGTGTGAGAGCTATTGTGCCTGTGTGTGTGTGATTGAGATGGAGATGCACCATACTGACAGGTGTCTGACTGAGTCTGGTTCGTTTCCTTTCTCAGGCAGTACAGGGGGAACGAAGGGCAGATGCGGGAACTTCAGGACCAGCTGGAGGCTGAACAGTATTTCTCAGTAAGGCTGCACACTAATGTTTTCCTTGCATGTTCACATGGTAAAAAAAAAAAAAAGAATGACGTAACAGTAACTTAAGAGTAAGCTGTTACTCTAAATGGTGTGAACCTCTCAGCTCTGAAATGCCATTAATGATTGTCTCATTGGCCATTAAGACATCATACCTGTTTGTTGAATACCTTCGTGCCTCTCTTTATTGAACATTCCAAACATCCACTCGCTGGAATTCCATGCTGCATCACTAACAGCCAGTCATGCGTGCTATGAACTGTCCCCCAAACTCACTCTCTCTCTCCTCTAATTGTTCCCCTACTCTCCCCTCTCTCTCTCTCTCTCTCTCTCTCTCTCTCTCTCTCTCTCTCTCTCTCTCTCTCTCTCTCTCCTCTAACTGCCCCCCCCACCCCTCTCTCTCTCTCTCTCTCTCTCTCTCTCTCTCTCTCTCTCTCTCTCTCTCTCTCTCTCTATTCCTCTCTCTCTGTCTCTCTCTCCCTCCTTCACCCTCTCTTTCTCTCCATTCCCCTCTCTCTCTCTCTCTCTCTCTCTCTCTGTCTCTCACTTCTTAACCTTCTCTTTCTTTCCTTTCTTATGTCTGTCTCTCGCTCACTACCATTCTCTCTCCCTCCACCTCCAGACGCTTTATAAAACTCAGGTGAAGGAGCTGAAGGAGGAGATCGAGGAGAGGAACAGGCAGCTGCAGGAGGCCAGCAAGAAGGTGCAGGAGCTGCACAGCGAAAGGTAAGCAGCACACCTGTAACCATGGTCACCACTTATCAACAATTACCCTCGGCTTACACACACACACACACACACACACACACACACACACACACACACACACACACCTACCTGTGACTATGCTGTCCACACATAGACACACTAGTGACTATGCTCCACACACCCTTTCCACGTGTGCCAAATCCTGTCACACACACACACACACACACCCTGTACGTGTGCCAACTCCTGTCAGCTCTTTCATGGCGGCTGCTGTAGCAGCTCCTCGTCACCTGCCTCTCCGCCCCCGAGCGCAGATTAGACGGAGCACCCGGGGGTACGAGAGGGAGAGTCTGGCTGATTGCTCAATCAGCGATCGGTGGCAAGACTCGGCTCGACTTGCCCTCAAATTAAAGCAGCTGGCGCTCAAGCTCAAGCTGGAGCTCGAGCTCAAGGGATCCCACATATGAGAGTCTGGCATGGAGTTTAAAGGGGAATGCATGCACGTTGTTTAATCAGGCAGGGTGGTATTCACCTGAGAAAGGACTGACGGGGCCTGCCTGGCTGCCTACTTTACCTGCCTCTCACTCACTCTGAAACAATTTACCTTTGATGCGTTTTCTTTTGTGCGAGACCGTTAAACGTCAGTCAAAGCGTGCCTGTCTTTGTAACAGTTCAGTTGAGTCGACCCAAGTGGAGCGTTTTTAATATATATAGTATAATGACTTGGATGAATGTCAGTAATCTCATACAGGCCCGCCGACTAGGGGGGACAAAGGGGTATGTTGTCCCCGGCCCAGAATGGGGTCCCCATTACATTATATGTATAAGGTAGGGGGCGCTTTCAGATGATTTTGTCCTGGGCCCAGCAAAAGCTGCCAGGGGCCCTGATCTCATAAGATAGGAACTAATGGCTTTTACAGGAATGTGATTTGAATGAATCACAATTATCAGATGGTTCTGATCAGATTAAAGGGTCTCTTGCTGGCCCGCGATGGCGAGCATTCCTGTCCGTCCGCTATTGTATGCATCCTGGCGAAGGGTCAGATAGTCTTTGTGGGCCTGTCTGCGATGTCCTGTGCTGATCTCCCCGTGTGTGTGTGTGTCTGTGTCTGTGTCTGTGTCTGTGTCTGTGTCTGTGTGTGTGTGTGTGTGTGTGTGTGTGTGTGTGTGTGTGTGTGTGCGTCTGCGTGTGTGTGCGTGTGTGTGTGTGTCTGTGTGTGTCTGTGCGTGTGTGTGTGTGTGTGTGTGTGTGTGTGTGTGTGTGTGTGTGTGTGCGTGCGTGTGTGTGTCCGTGCGTGTGTGTGCGTGTGTGTGTGTGTGTGTCCGTGCGTGTGCGTTTGTGTTTGTGTCCACGTGTGTGTGTCCATCTCCAGGGACTCTCTGTCGGCCCAGCTGGACCTGACGGTGACGAAGGCGGAGTCGGAGGGCCTGGCGCGGGCGCTGCAGGAGGAGCAGTACTTCGAGCTGAGCCAGGAGCACAAGAAGGCCATGGCCCGCCACAAGCAGGAGAGCCAGGAGAAGGACGCCACCATCGCCCGGGTGAGTGCTGCAGGGACTGTTGTGCACACACATACACACATACACACACACACACACACACACACACACACACACACACACACACACACACACACACACACACACACACACACACACACACACACAGTCTGAGTGTCTCTCTCTCACTCTTTCTATTTTTCTCTCTCTCTCACACACACACACACACACACACACACACACACACACACACACACACACACACACACACACACACATTCTGCTGGTCACTTTTAATCACTTTCAAAGACATACACCCAACACACAGACACACACCCAAAAGAATATACACGCACTCAAAAAGTATACATTCAAACACATTCACACACTACCCAAGTAAACATGGACACACGCGGCAGACACTCACACTTGCCCATGCACAAACACTCAGAGCTTACCATGGCCATAAATAGAATTCACCGCACGAAGTTCACTCCAAGACACCAGTAAAAACATACCAGAGAAAAAGCCATACAGGCTCAGCCTCACAATAGAATCGCACTATTTTGCTTTTGGTTTGGATGTGTTTGTCAAAAAAAGCAAACAATGCAGAAAAAGCGAGGTTTGGAGAAGAACTTTTGAACCAGAACATTGTCTGAATGGTGCTTGTTCATCGGGATGTTAGTTAGACCATCTGGAGGCAGTTAGAATGAGCAGAGAGAGCGGTTGCACAGGATGGGTGAAAGTGTGAATGTTTCCCTCTCTTTTTTTTTGTCCTCGTTAAATTTTCCCAGCTTGAGGAATCCAATAAAACCCTTACCAAAGACGTGGAGACCCTCACCATAGAGAAGGCGGAGATGGATGACAAGATTCGAACCCAGACGGAAGGTAGCTATGGCAGTTAAACTACGACTGTACTCCATCCTAACCTCTTTTCATCTCCTCTTTTAAAACTGATGGGTCTGTCTGTCTGACATCTGTCCCGTCTTGTCAAACCTGCAGAGTACGAGGCACAGAAGGAGGAGATTTCAAACTCAATCAAGGCCACCTACGAGAAGGTGCTCAACACGGAGCGGACACTCAAGACCCAGGTAGGCTGCTGATCTTGGTGGAGTGGTGGCAGAGAATAGCACATCATCACATTTCTAACAGTTGGAGGCATATCCTAAATAAACATGAAGGATTGCTTTCATCTGTTAGCATAAACCACATCTAAACCACATATACCATATCTATTCAACTTCTCTTAGCAGCTCATGAATTCACACAGGCTATGGAGCATAATTGAGTCATAAATTGGTATTAAGATCAATGTAATGTGTAATAACACACACAATTGTGTTGCATATATTTGGAGGATGTTTAATTACCATCATTTAATAGATTTCTTTACACATAGTTAAGTAAAAGATTTTTGGCTTGCACAGAAAATTGCCAAAATACATTATTTGGTATGCAATGCGTTGGATAAATAAATCGTCTAAATTCCAGAATTAAACACCATACTCACACCAGATTCTGGCACATAGCAAGTTTTTTAAGTTTTAAGTTTTTAGTAAAATCGCAAAAAATACAACATTATTTGGCAGAATGTGGGAATGATGTGTGGATGATGCCACGACGACACTGCCCCTCACTGCTCCCTTCCACCCTTGAGGCACAGACATGACATTCTACCTTCAATCTCTTCATTCTATCTGCAACTCTCTCTCTCTCTGCTCCAGGCGGTCAACAAGCTGGCGGAGATCATGAACAGGAAGGACATGAAGATGGACCAGAAGAAGAAGGGCAGCACGGTGGACCTGCGCAAGAAGGAGAAGGAGAACCGCAAGCTGCAGGCCGAGCTCAACCAGGAGAAGGACAAGTTCAACCACATGGCCATCAAGTACCAGAAGGAGCTCAGCGAGATGCAGGCGGTGAGTTCACTACATAGTCACTGCAAATGCTAATCATTAATGTTGGTAGGGTTTATCATTGCTTCGTGATATTTGGGTAATTGTGACAATCATATGGTCATTCCTGCCAACGCTACTTTTGTACTGTTTCCAACTTCGGGTCAGCATGTCGGCTACATTTCAACTTGCACACCTTGTTGTACATTAAAATAGTTTAACTCTATCTTGGCTGCATATCTGGTGACACTGGCATGAATTCTTATATGACACTTCAGTCTGTAGCAAACATTTGACTCTAATCTCTGTACTGAAATGTAGCCATCATTTAATGTCTCTGCCTTGCATTTTTAAGCAGCAAAGTAGTCTACAACGATCAGTCTTGTCTTGTTTTATGGAAAGTGTCCTAACGCTTTTGACTACCTACCGGTAGTTTTCATCTAAACCACTGCAATAAGGCCCATTTGTGTAACATCGGTACCGACCAGTCCATACACCACAAACATGCAATAGGTCCCATGTCTCACAACTGTCTCTTGTGTCCACTCTTGTCGTCTCCACAGCAACTGGCGGAGGAGAGCACGTACCGCAACGAGCTGCAAATGCAGCTGGACAGCAAGGAGAGCGACATTGAGCAGCTGCGGGAGCGGCTTAACGACCTGCAGCTCCGCATGGACAACTCCAGCGTCACCAGCCTGCAGACGGACGAGACGGACAGCAACATCGCCGGTAAGGTCTTTTCTCCTTCGCTGTTTCCCCGAGCGCTGGGGAGACCGATTCAAGGTTGTCCTGACATCCGTCCCTGTGTTATGGTGATCCTTCTCCAGTGGACTAAAGGGAAAAAGTATTGGGGGACACAGGATGCACCTTTTGTTTGGAAGATGTCCAGTTTACAGTTGTTTCCCAATATCGCTTCAACAAACACATTGTTCAGTTTTTGTATTGGAGGATGCTGTTAATGTTGTTAATGTTTCCCATGCTGAGGGTGGTAGTATGTGATGTTCATTTGGTCTGAAATTCAACATGGCCAATCATGGCTCCCTAGTTTACTATTTCTTTTTTTTTTGCTCAAAATGCTGATTTGAGTTTCACCATGTCACCTGTCCATCCAGAACCGCCATGTTGAATTTCTGTCAGATTGAGGTTATGATGGATATCATAACATCTCATTGTTTCCTAGCAATGTATGATGTGCAACTTGTGACCTCTGCAGCAGAAGTTATATCTACCAAAATCACATTGACCTAAGAAGTAGTCATATTGTTATAAACCGCCCCATTGCTGTAGTAAATACGCAAAGCCATTTGCACTTCACTGGTGGATAGCACCCAAAGCTAAACGTAGCTTGCTAGTTTCTTCTAGCTCAAGGCTAAACAAAAATGTTGTCTTTCATTTGTAATTTTTCTACTTTTAAGTTGGTTGGCCTTGGTCATCAGACATTTCCATAGTTTATCCTGGATACTTACTGTGTAGCATTAGGATATGGGACAGTGAAAGTCCTACAGGGAATAAACATTAGATGTAAAAATTCAGCCTGTGTAGTCCCCACAGTGTTGATGTTCTGAATTGTGTTGTCCTGTGTTCACATCCTCTCTCATCTCATTTCCAGTCGGCTCTCCTCGCTACCCCTCTCTCTGTCTCCTCCTCCTCCTTGTCTCCTTTGTGAGTAGCGTGGAGTCTCAAACGCTCCCCCTCTTGCCTGGCTCGTGCCCTCAGAATGCTCTTTTGAGAAGAGTTTTTTGACATGTTTGTGTTGGATTCATTTGTTTGATTAGTTTTGTCTCCTTTTCTTTTTTTTTTTTTTACTTGTTTTCCAGCCTGTATTTATTGGTTTATTTGCAAGTGTAAATGCTTTAGGTTTTTTGTGTGTATGTGTGTATTTGGAGAAGCATTTGGAAGTAGTGTAAGAGTGGCGTGGTGTGCATAGAGAGTCTGATGCGTGGAGGCTCTGCAAAACCTCTAATTTGACCAGGGGCTCAGCTGGAGTCCCAGCCTGACATTTACACTTGAACTGCACATCAGTTCTACTGTGTAAATCAGAACCCCCTTTAGGCAGTTGCCTATATCAGAACGTACTAGCATCTCTCTCTCTCTCTCTCTCTCTCTCTCTCTCTCTCTCTCTCTCTCTCTCTCTCTCTCTCTCTCTCTCTCTCTCTCTCTCTCTCTCTCTCTCTCTCTCTCTCTCTCTCTCTCTCTCTCTCTCTCTCTCCTTATTTTCAGTCTCTTTCCATTTGCCATTGCATTAGCCAACTAACCTCTCATTTCGCTCTCACAAACTGGCTAACACCATTCTTTCACAAACACAATATTTCTGTGTTTGCAGTCAAGTAACGTTAACAATGCTCTCTTGACTCCAGAGAGCCTTCACAAAGAGAGGTGGGCAGGCCTTTCACATGTCATAGAGGCTTAGGCCTAGCCCTCTCCTTCTCTGTTCTAACCTCTGTGTGTTTAACCTCCGGCTCTGTGCACCTTTCAAAAGCGTCTCTCTCCTTCACTGCAACTTCCTTTTTTGATTTAAAAAAAAAAAAAGAAATTTCACTTTTTTGTGTCTTCACTACTGTGTTGTATTCAGCATGTCACCACCACCACTTTGTGTGTGTGTATGATGTGTTTTGTGAGTGAGTGAGCACCCACTGTCGGATCAAATGAGAAGCAAGGTTGGAAAAAAAAAAAAAAAGGTCTTCCCTTCCCTGCACGGCCTTTGTGTCTATCTATCTAAATGCTGCTGTTTTGTTTACAGCATGCCTGGGGATTTCTAGCTAGTAGTAACACTTTAATGTAGAGAGTGGGGGGTGCTACTCTGCTCAACTTTGAACAGCCAGCAGCAAGAGCTGGGAGGACAGAGGGCGCTTTCAAAAAACGGCTACAGTAGGGCCGCCTCGCCTCTCCTCTCCTCTCCTCTCCTCCCTCCACCGCCGTCACCAAAACAGGAAGTCTTTGTGCTCGGCAGTCACCTCGAACACGATTGGATTGGTCGCGCCCCGACCACAGAGCCGGCGATAGTGACGTGATTGTTTTAAGTTCATGTGCCTCCACTCAACGGTCGTCAGAGGAGAGGCGGTAACGTGACTCCCCACTGTGGGACACTGAAACACACACACACACACACACACACACACACACACACACACACACACACACACACACACACACACTCACAGACACTCACAGACACCACACAAGCACACACTCACGTTCACAGACACCACACAAGCACGTTCACAGACACCACACAAGCACGTACATATACATACATTCTCGCAAAAAAAGAGGTTTTGGAGACTGCAAGCTGGCTGAGTGTTTGTGGGAACTAACTTTTTTAAAAGCCTCTATGAAACACATTTTCTGTGTTCTGTAAGGGTGCTGGAGAACTTAACGGCTTCAGTTGAAACGAGAAACATTTCTGTGACATTTTTCCATATTAGGAGACTGGTAGTCTCTGGTAGGGTGGTAGAATGGGATGTTGAAAGACACTCGCAGCATTGTAATGCTTTGTCAACTGAAAGCCCACTGAACAATAGTGAATGGTGAGCAATCTGAGAACTTGTTTTATTTTAGATGATACAACTGACCAATTATTTCTTCATCCGTTGCAACAAATTTGAACTTTCATGAAATAACTATTGCTATTGCTACAACAATAGCAGGACTGTTGTTCAAAACAGGAAATCCTGCCAATTGTAAAACGTAATTCAAATGACAATGCGTTGGTCCTTCAATGATGCATGTTGTGTACTACACGGTTATCAAACAACAATGTCTCTACCTTGGCCAGAGCACAAATGTTTTTCTTTTTCTATACTGTAAAAGCATCCTATTCTAGCCATCTATTGCCAATGGCAATCCAAGTCCCTCTGCCACTGATCCTGCTGAAACTGACGATCAGCCTTATGAAGGATGTCCTTTCAGGAGGAATATCACAGCAACGTTGTACCATTATAACCTGGTACTTCCTGTTTTTGTTTCTTAAGACTTTAAGTTATAGGCAAGGAGTGCAGAATTCCTCCACAATAGATCCTAGTCTTCCACTCGTGTTCAGTTTTTTTATTATTATTATTATTATTATTTTTTTTTTTTAAAGTAAACTAGCAAATCACAAGCAATGCTCAAATCAAAGCAAGTTGCTTTTTTTTTCGTTTTACTTGGATCTGTATCTCTGACAGACGGGCATCTTTTAGGAAGTCCCTCCTCTGTTATTTCCATGCATAACTCCTGGTGACTTCATGCATCTCATATTATGTTCTACATCACCATTATGTTATTTCCAAACATGACTGCCGCTGGTGACTTCTTCATGACTCTTGGTGACCTGTTACATCTCCTCTATTGTGTTCACCACCACCACTAGGGGTCACTTCAATGTTTTTGCATTGTGAGTTCTGGACATCTGGTCCCAGAGCAGCAGGGCTTGTGGTGGTGTTAGTTATAGCAAGGACTGCAGGAAAGCAATACGAAGGGAGGAGTTGTGTCTCAGGGAAATACCCTGTTGGACTAATTCTCCAGAATAGCGAAGGCAAATGACTGCCCTCTGCCCAGCACTGGCTCTTCCTGTCTCCAACCAAATGGGATTGTTTTTGTACACCATGCTGAGTTTCAACAACGCTCTAGCACACATACACACACTTTTACAAATGTGCACACACTTTTACACTCTTACACATGTAAACACATGCACAAATACACACACACACTGTTCCCAATGTGTCTACCGAGCACAAAGATCAAGTTGGGAGGCTGGAGACTCTGCAGCTGATTTGATATGGTATTACAGTGACTTAACAAAGTTGTGTGCAGCCCAGGAATGAAGGTTGATTTTGGGTTTATTTTGCTCGAGGTGTTGTCTTTCTTTACCCCCCAAGCTATAAGTTTGTTTTGTATTTCTGTTTTTGCAGCATGTTGTGAGAAAGCCAGGTCCTTGCAGCCTATTAACTTGCTTTCCGCCTTCTCTCCCTCTCTCCATAGAATCAAGGATGGAAGGCTGGCTCTCGATACCTAATCGTGCTAACATAAAACGCTACGGCTGGAAGAAGCAGGTGAGAATTTAGCTATTCCGTTTATAGTAGGCAGACTTTTGGAACAATCCTCTCAGTCAGTCACACGCAATGCATGAAGGTGGACTTGGGCGATGTGGCAACGTCTGTTCTGACTTCCATTAACAATGGAATTCATTTTGGGACAGCTGTTACCTCAAGTGCTACCTTGTTGTGTTTTTGTCAGTACATTGTAGCTTCTTACACAGCTTCCTGGAGAAAAAAGCTGCATGGAAGTATGCTAAATAAAAACACAATTCGCATGGGATTCCTCAATGAAAATGGTCAAACTCAATATCCACCTACTTTATCGTCAACTTAAAATCACTTTTTATGTAGTCCTGCTTTAAAGTGATACTGTCCCATTTTTAAGGTTTTACCGTTCTCCTGTACTTTCAACCGTTCTCTGGGTATGGCAGTGCAAATTTTACCGACAAGCTAGCAGTTAACATTGAGTGCTATGAGACCAGCTGGCGGCTAACTCAATGTTAACTGCTAGCTTGGAGGTAAAATTTGCACTGCCATACCCAGAGAAAACCCTATTGTTTAACTCAAGGGGAGGTGTAATATAGGCTTATTTCCAAAAATGGGACAGGATCACTTAAAGCATTTTTCTGCATCTATTTGTACTAGCAAGCTTTCAATAACCTTTTATGTGACACACTCAGCTCAACAAAAGTAAAGAGTAACTGGTTGCTAATTCCAAATCCAAGCTGATACAATAGAAAAGGGAGGACGCCACTCCTAATTACTTAAAGGGCAATTCCGGCCATTTCCTGAACATGTCACATCTGATGCAGACCAATTTATTGTCCGTCAGACATTTCGGTCATAACCTTCTTCAGTGTCTGGTTTAAAGTTTTAAGTACCTAGGAGTGCTGTCCTTTCTCTTTTCTTTTCTTTTCTTCTAGCAAGCTTTATCACTAATAAGGCTTGAGTGGTGCTACCTGTTGTGCATCGGTGACTGATGTGGAGTGACGGCAGGGAACGCATTGTTGCTGCATTCTACCGCCTGTTGGCAGCAGCTTCACTGCCTGATTGGTTCTGTTTGTTTTGCAGTATGTCGTGGTCAGCAGCAAGAAAATCCTGTTCTACAACGACGAACAGGACAAAGAGCAGTCCAGCCCTTCCATGGTACTCGATATCGAGTGAGTAACCACAAAAAATTCTGACTACGTTCAAAGAGCACCTCAAGTCACATTTCTTTACTGAGACCAATGGCCCTTAACCTGTATGGCCTTTGGGTTCCATGAAAGTTAAGGCACTATATTAAACTAAGTTATTATTATTATTATATTTTTAAAAGACCTGTGCGCATGCCTTCCACTGTTATCCGCTTGCATTATGGCTCAGGAAGTATGTGGTTATGTAAAGTAATAATGGTTGCTGTGTGCCCTTGCACGTGCCTGTGTATTTTTTTTCTTCTTCCAGCAAACTATTCCACGTGCGGCCAGTCACACAGGGTGATGTGTACCGAGCTGAGACTGAAGAGATACCCAGGATATTCCAGGTCAGTGCATTTCATCATTGCCACTTTGATGGAGCACGGGGGTGTCATCTGAATGCTTCAATCTGTCTTTCTGGTTCTACCGGATGACGTAGCCTCCAGGTATATCTAGGCACATGTCTCTTGTGTCACCTGTGCCATGGCTTTCTCAATGCCACAGGTGTTCCAGACTGGGACTGTTAGATTTTTGTCTCCCACCACACATTTCATTTGCAGCAACAGTCTACACTACAATTTGCATTGTTGCGTAAGCTACACTCTTTTTTCCTGAACCACCATGGCAGCCTCAAAGTTTGCCAGCCTCAAAGTTTCAGCATCAAATCCATAGTGGAGGGGGGAGGAAATACATTGCCCCCAAATTGAGTGATGACTGCCATCTCTCAATATCCTGTAATCCAGTTTTATGAACAGATACCACCACACTCTTCATGATTCAAGAGATTCAAGATTCAAGAGTCTTTGTATTGGTCCCGAAGGAAATTTGCTTTGGACATACATAGCTACCGCGTAATGCACAACACTGATACACATGACGCCAAAAAGAAATTCAAAAAATTAAGTGCCATCATGGAGATGCATGCAGTAAAGATGCATACAGTAAAGTGCATTCAGTATGTAGTACAGCCTCCTGCATACATGGCATCACAAGGATGGTAACCCCCCTAACAATTCCTTACCACTGGCATGGCCTCTCTCCACAGATCCTGTACGCCAACGAGGGCGAGTGCCGAAAGGAGGCCGACATGGAGTCCGTGCCGCAGGGCGACAAGAACTGCCAGCCCCACAAGGGCCACGAGTTCATCCCCACGCTCTACCACTTCCCCACCAACTGCGAAGCGTGCGCCAAGCCCCTGTGGCACGTCTTCAAGCCCCCGCCCGCGCTGGAGTGCCGGCGCTGCCACGTCAAGTGCCATAAGGACCACCTGGACAAGAAGGAGGACGTCATCGCCCCATGCAAAGGTGAGCAAGACGGTGGGGGATTTGACGGTCAGGGAGAACACTTGAGAGTAGGGATGCAAATGATCGATTAATTCATTTATCATTGGTTGATAGCCTTATCGATCGACTTACCATAATTTTATTTCAATTCTTTAATCCAAAGGTGATTTAAATATTTCCACTATTCACACCCCTCTTCACACACACTCTTCACATGCCTATTTCACCTGGGTCTCTTGTCGGTTGAATGGTCGATTAATCGCGATTAATGTTTTTCATCGATTAACGTATTGATTTATTAACAATTAATCGATTTATCATTTGCATCCCTACTTGAGAGTGAGCGAGATGAATTGTGAGAACGATAGAGGGAGAGAGAGAGAGAAAGTGAGAGAGAGAGAGAGATGAACTCTTTTACATTTTTTTTACCTGTAGAGGTATGGTGAGGATATGCATGCAAATCGTGATAAGCTAATAATGTTGGTGGCTTTTAGCGGTTTTGTTTTTTTGTTTTGTTTGTCATATTTGTTTATGTTTGTGGGCTGATCCCAGTTTTGTTCTTTGACCTACACAAAACCAAATAATTGTATTATTATTAATTTGTGTGTGCGTGTCCGCCTGTGTGTGTGTCCGCCTGTGTGTGTGTGTGCGTGTGTGTGTGTGCGTGTGTGTGTGTGCGTCTGTGTGTGCGTCTGTGTGTGCGTGTGTGTGCGCGTGTGTGTGCGCATGTGTGTCTGTGTCTGTGTCTGTGTGGTGTGCGATGCAGTGAATTACGACGTGACCTCGGCGAGAGACATGCTGTGTCTGGCCGTGACCCAGGACGAGCAGAAGAAGTGGATCGGCCACCTGGGCAAGAAGATCCCCAAGACCCCACCCTCCACCTTCTCCCGCGCCTCGCCACGCACCATGTCCACGCGCTCCGTAGCAAACCAGTCCTTCCGCAAGAACCCCAAAAGTATCACAGGCAAGCCAAGGTAACTATAACGCACCTCTGAGACACACACACACACACACACATGCATACACAAACACACACACACACACACACACACACACACACACACACACACACACACACACACACACACACACACACACGCCACCTGCTGGTGGGCTCATATAGGCATGAACGGCCATCCGGGAACTTTGCTCTTAAATGTGCGTTACGCCCCTTTATGGGGGAAATCAAACCGAATGTCTCATCAACTTACTTGCTACATCGGCTAGCCTAAATGAACACAGTCCATGCTTCAGCCACGGCTGTTTGGCTCTATTGTTTGAACAGCCGGCAACACAACACTTTTTCAGCGTGTTGGGCGTGAACAACGCTAGTCTACGGGTCCTTATCTTTCGTTTATTAAACCCCAACACCACCAATTGACTTGCATTGGCTGTTTTCCCTCACAAAAGGGCGTAACGCACATGGAAAACGTCACGCCGTTCATGAGTATAGTGTAGTAGGCACTCTGATTGTTTTGTATGCACAGCAGGAGTAGGACTGCAGCTGACATGTATGCATGGAATTTGCCACATTAGATAGGATGTTCTCAAGAGCAGTCACGCCACCGTGCCACTGCTGTAAATCATTAGAGATGCACCGGATCCTGATTTTTAGGATCCTGCCGGATACCGGATCCACTGCTTAAGATCCTGCCGGATCCGGATAGTCTGAAAAACCCTATTATCCTGCCGGATCCGGAACCGTATCTTGGATCCTGTACATCTCTATAAATCATAAGGGGATAATAGTTTGTTCGTTTTCAGGGATTTCATTTTCCTGATTTGTTATCCCGAAACTTTGATGTCAGCGTTTAGTAATTAGTCTGTTGTAAATGTAAAACTTTGCACTTAAAATGAAAATGGATGTGTTGTTTGTGTGTGTGTGTTGTGTGTGTTATTGCATGTCTGGCCATGTGTTTACTGAGGCTGTGCAGTAGGTTGAAAAGAGCACATGTGTTCTGGACGGCATGTGTGCTCTTCTTTGGCACTCCCAGAGCCTCTGCCTCACCAGTGACCCGCCGACTCTTTATTATCTCCTGTGTTGTCACAGAAAGCAGTCAAGCATCAGACTGGCTGACTTTGAGCACGCAGACCCAACATCCAGTTCATGCTGATCGACCCCCATCCCATCCCGTCCCCCCCGACACAGCTTGATTTCCAAGGAAATGTCCTTTTAGTATTTTGTATATATATAAATATATATTGCCAGTCTTCCCCTTGCCTGTCCTCTCCCCTCCTACCTCTAACCTCTGTGGTGGTGCTCTGGTGGCCTGCTCTTTCTGTCTGGGTCTTGGGCTTGTGTGTGGTTAAATACATTGGAAATAACTGGGCACTGTCACGGACTCCAGGTGTGCTGCATAGGAGCAGCTTTGGCTGTGTTGGGTTGGGTTGGTTTTGGTTGTGTTGTGGGTGTGTGTGTCTGTGTGTGTGTGTTGGGGGGAAAGCACTTGGTGAAGAATAGCTCGGCCTCTGGCCAGATTTGGGTTTCTGTGGGATTGTTGGTATTCTTTCCCAGAGTACAAACGCTCGCCACCGGACAGCCTTAACCTGTGCTGCCTCCTGCTGGACGTGAGACGTTATAGCAGGGTTTTTTTTTTTTTAAATCCTGCACTGGAGTTGCACGTTATTCCACAGCAGTCTCGAGTTTACAAGCTGTGCCTGGAATTGTCCAGGAGCGTTCATGGAACTGTCACCTATGTGTGGTGGGCGTCATTATTGTCCTTTGCAGTTCTCCTCTCACGTCACGTGACTCATTTGTATCCATGAGCCAAAGGTTAACATTGACTCCCCTCGTGCTGTGTGCTGGGCACTTGTCTACTGGTGGACTTTTTGTTTCCCACACTTCCTAGTACTGCAGGAGCTTGCTTTTATCTATACTACCATTTTTTTTACTATTGTTGTTTATTTTGTTGTTGATATTATTACTATTATTGTGTAACTAAATAAAGAAAATGAAATGTGGAATGCTGTGTGCGTCAGCTTTGACTAACTACCGGTATGTATGTATGTATGTATGTGTTTGTCTGCCTCTTTAAAAGATCTTATGGGACCTCTTATCTGTTTCTCTGTCTGCTTTCTTCCAGCTAACCATCTGGTCCATTGGATTCTGTTGGGACTTTGTACCTTTTATTCTTCAGAAAAAAGAGAGAAAAAAAACAAACAAAAATACTTTTAAACGATTAAAATGGATTCACACAATTTATCTAACACACACACACACACACACACACACACACACACACACACACACACACACACACACACACACACTCTCACAAACACACGCACATACACATGCACATACACACACACATACACACACACATACACACAAACACACCACATCATGTGCATACATAATGTCAATACAGAGACAGTTTGACCAACGCTGGATATTTGGGACCAGTGCCTGAGACAAGGCATCCTACCACCCTACCCCCTCCCCCCTCTCTCTTCCTCTCACTCACTCTCCCCCCTTTATCTCTCTCTCTCGTCCCCATCCCTTCCTCCCCATCTCTCTGCTTTGATTGGGACCTCTCTCCTCTCTCCGACACATCATCTCTGTCCTCCGAGCGTCATCGCAGCTGGACAGCGGGGACCTCCCTGCTCTTGCCTTGGGATTGCAAGCCTGCGGAGGTGGCGTCTGTGTGGGTGTATCTCCAGGGAGGGTCCTCCTGAGAGTTGGGGCTGGGTGTGGGGGGGAGTAAGGATCCTTGGCCTACGGTGCATGTTCAAGGTCAATGAAGGGGGAGGTCTTATGCAATACAAGGGGCGACTGCTGTGTGGCAAGAGGGGTATATCTGGGGATACTAAAACTGGGACTCACTCTTTCTCTCTCTCTCATTCTCAATCTCTCTTATCTGTTTGTTTGTTTGTTTTGTTTGGGAACAAAACTCTTGTGAGCAAACATACCCGTTTTCCATCTCAGTGGACTCACATGCCTTCTTTTCATGAACTCTGGCTGCCTTAATGTTTCCCCCTCCCCCTCTTCTGAGTCTAAAAGGAAATGCGATATTGAACAGAGTATTGGGTACTGAGTATGTGTTTTTATTGGTTTTTGTTTTTGTTTTTGTTGTTCAAGAATTTTTTTTTTGTCATGGAGCATGCAAGATCATCATCACAATCTATGCATATTACAACAATAATAATTGTTATTGTTATCACCATTATTGCTCCAAGCCATGGGAAGCCCATTACAAATGGCATTAGGAGGTACATTGGTCCTGTAACGCGTGCGTGCGTGTGTGTGTGTATGTGTGCGTGCGTGCGTGCGATCGTGTGTGTGCGTGTGTGTGTGAGAGAGAGAGAGTGCGATTGTGTGTGTATGTGTGTCTTTTTTTTTTTTCATTTTGTAATGTATGGCCTTACTTTGGTTCATAGATAAATGGTTCAAAAGGAAACATTAAGTTAACAAATGTAAAACTGCACTGTTTGAATTGTAAATTATTTGTAGAAGACTTAACTGGTGTAGCATTTGGCCCACCTAGTGCCTTAATTTTTGGATAACGACTTTACTGCCATATCTGTCTGTGTTCAACTCCAAACAAGACAAATCTTAACTCTGTATTTTTTTTTTCATGAAAAGGGTTATCTTCCATGTGGCTTTATTGGAAACTTCTGGTGTGAAATGGAAAAGTCCTTTGTGCGTTTTTATTTTTTTGACAAATTGCATATTGTGTCAACCAAAGTCAAAAATTGAGTATCCTGTGTCATGGATAATAACCCCGATGGAGGCAACGTTCCCTTCAATGAACTTTTTATTATTGCCAACATGATCAGTTGAAAACGGATAACTTCTGTCCTGTCGACACAAACCCCTTCAGTGTACATAATCAGACTCAAAGATCATGAATACCTCCGTAGTTATCAACAATGGGTTTTACATATGTGTTCAGTAAAAAAAAAGAAGCACTGGAACTATGATCTCTTCTGTTTTGTCTTGGATGACTTGCATGTTTTCATTGCATTGGAGGCCGCACTGATGGATATGTGTCAATAAACATATCTTTATCTATCACCTACAGCATCTTCTCTTTAAAACACCTTTATAGAAAATGACACTTTCTTAAATAAAAAACAGCACACAACAGCATATCACCTAGCATTGCCCCTTTAAAAAATCTTCTTGTCCCGATGGAAAAACCTAAAGCATTGTCCCTTTGGAGCACTATGCCTATGTATGTTTTTAAAGCATTAAACAAGGCAGAAAAACCCACAGCCAAAGTTTCTCTGACAACAGAAACTGACGGTTTTGTGCATAGGTGTTAAAATGCAGAAAGAATTGGTAATAGTGTCTCCTTATAAACCATTAATAACGCTTAGTAAATAATTAACTAATGATGAACCAAACATTAAACAAATGTTTGTAAATGACTGGGAAATCAATGCATGTTAATATGTTATATTTATCAAACATTTACAAATTGTTTGTAAATGAATAATGTATTGAAAAAAAATTAGATATTTTATTAAGCGTTAATAAAACATAGTTAATGATAAAAACACTTGAAATTTTGTTCATCATTAGTTCATTATTTAGTAAGTCTAAGCAGATATTATTACAAAGTGTTACCACAAAGAATATTTATTATGTGCAAAGCGCATTTTGAAAGATAAGATGCTGCTGTTGAACTCACAGGCATTCCAAAATCTTATGTTGTGTTACTGATTCCAACATTTTATTTGATATTTACATGCCACTCCCTTGGTCAATGTCAAACAGTGAGACTATTCAACCGTAACTACTTGATATGTCCTACATTTTTTATGAATAGTACACTAAATGAGACATATTTGTTTTATAGAGACATCACATATAAACAGTATTTGGCTTAAAATGTCAGAGCAGGTAACAGTCGAAAATTTCAAGTGTCATAAGCACAATAACAAACACATTATTATCTTCTCCAAGCTATGACGTGACTGGAACGGCCTTCTCTCTAAGGTCATGGCACCATTTTTGTCCTTCAGCCATTCCATTTGAACAGCAGTAAGAAGAACAGGCAAAATTGCAGGGGTATCAGGAGTTGAGGTGAGGAAAATTTAAGAATTGTCTTACACACAAATGTTCATGGTTTTGCACATAATTGGGGAAGCCTTAGGAGTCGAAATGAAGTTCAGGACAACTAAACCTGCAAGTCTGTTTGCATGCATATAATGAGAGACGCATTTACATTTCAAGCATTTGAGGTAGCAGAGTACAACAGAGTACATTTATTTGAACAGAACATTTATTAAACACGGAGGAAATGAAGGTGCTCTGTTGAATGCTCAAAATAGCCTTTAATAAAACTAGTGGGTTTTGATGTACTTCCTTCTTTTTTTAGTTCTGCCTTTTTACCTTCAATGTGACACGAAAATAAAGAGTGGGATAGGACATGACTGGGAGTGAGAGACATGGACGGGTTGGGAAATGACCCAGGCCAGATTCAAACCTGAGTCCCTATCCCATTCTGTGTATTCGCTCAGTACATCACTGCTGCCCCATTTTTCCATTAGAGACTTTTTCATCTTTGTTGCCAACCCTGGTACGCTATATGGCCTGTTTGTGCTTTTGCTATTCCACGAAACAGAAGGCCTACATTGGTGTGTAAATGTAGTACCAATAGGCCTACATGTTGTGGAAGAAATTTGTGTTAAATTATGGGAAGACCTAAAATGTGTCCAACTTCGTCTCAAAATAACTTCAATAACTTTAACCTCTCAAACACCAATGGTGTAGGCTAACACAGTAAACTCAATGCAGGTTATTTTTTAAGTTTTTCGTCAGCAGATGCTCCTGATTGACTCAAACAAAATAAGAAACCTTCTTAGACCGACTACAAATTGAGAACTACAAAAGTTCTATTGAATTCTATTCAGTTATGTGGGCTATATGACATTCAAGGCCTACCTCACACCTCTCCTCTGACAAAACTATACTTCCATCATTAGCGGGGATGCATAGCTGGTGGCATAGCTGCATAAATGGGAAAAAAATGATGGGTTGTATGTAGAGGAGATGAATGTATGGGTAGGCCTATGTAGAGCAGTGTATATTCGAGTGAATATGAATAGATGTGTGTATGTATTGTATATGGATGTCTGAGGATGTTTATGTGTGAAAATGGTGTCTATATGAAGAGTTCAGATGCAAAACCCCCTAACTCCATTTCTGAAGACCTGCACTTCTATATTTTTAGAGAACCCAATTGTTGGTTTGGTATACATTCATGTACTTGATAATACATATAAATAGTTATATCACATAAATAGAATTTAAATATGCAATTTTGATAGCTTTGTATTAAATAAAAATGAATTAACATTATTTTCTGAAAAGGCACTTAGGGGGTTTTGCATCTGAACTCTTCATATGTACAGCAAATGAGATGTGCACTACAAGATCTAACCTGATTGAACTGAACAGTCTGATGTGAAAACAAATATCCCTATGGGACAATAAAGAATCGAATTACTAACATTTTAGATGGAGACAGACTGCTGTCCTGAAGGCACAGAAGAACAATTCACAACTTTGCAGAGAGGCATTGTACTGTTACGCACAAGATCCACTACCAGCAGTTGGACACAGTAAATAGGTAAACAACGCTTTCTTTCGTTCTTGATCAGAAAGAACCCGTTCCTTATCCTTATTGCCTAGTACAAGGTAGTCCTTCTTATGTGAAATGCCGTTCGTTTTGCGGAGGGGTGAAGTGGACGGAACAGCCACTAGTGGTCGCCGCTGCCTCACAAAGGGCGCTTGACTGTGGACTAAGCAGTGGACTACGGTCTACTTACTGCTGGTGAAACATTGTTCAGTAAGGTTTTGTTCATGTTTCGGGGCACATTGCTCATTCGAAATTGGGAATTCAAAATTGGAAATGCATTAAAGCCTTTCTTGCAAAACACTAAGAGGAAATGTTCCATCAGTTATAGCCTACTGTGGGCTAGGCTACCGTTCATTATAAGAAGTTAATTATAAGAAAAAGAAGAGGTATATGTTCCAAGCTTAGGCTACTAATCGAAATGTTAATATCTTACTAATGAGTGATTTATGACAAAAAAAATAATGCTATACTGATGGAGTACTCGGAATATGTACACGGTAAAGCTACTGTAGCTTAGGCCTACTTCTTTTGTTTATCATTCACCTAGAATTTTGAAGAAATGTCACCCCCTTTCACCCCCTTGGTCGTGTGTATGATTTCGCAATCCCCACATAGGCCTGCGAGTATTCATGTGGACAGCATCTGTTGAGTTGGTATCCACTGGGTTGCTACCACTAGGCCCACAGCCCTGGCCATGGATGGCTGCCCAAGGGAGAGAATAAATAAACTGATTAAGTTGTAGGCTACTGTAGCTTTCCAACATTGTGGAGATGATTAGGCCTATTAAATGCCTGCACTTCACACCTCCTGGACAGTGTGACAAACTAGCCTTGTCATTTAGCACCAATCATGAATCATTTTCATCTGACCATATGATAGCACATTGTGATTCCTTTTGACACAAGGGGTGAGGAGAAATTGCAATGTGTTGGAATAATTGCAACTGGCCAGTCTACCACAGAGGTGCAGTGAGTCTAAAAAATAAAAGACCTTTATTAATAAACTGTCCGATAAGGACATTGTCAAGTATAGGGACTCGTCATTGACTTGGCCCGCACACACCTTAGTGTATTTCTTCAAAAATGTTTTGACACAAAGCAACACATTGCAACTACTTAAATTATTTTGTGGAAAAAATGAATATTGCCCTTGGGTAGGTCTACTGCAGTGCAAACTTTCAACTGTGGCCAAGTGCATATGCATCTCCTATTCCTGTCTCGAAGCAAAACTACAGGCTCTGGCATTTTACTTACGTAGGCCTATACATGCAAGCTGGACCTTTCAAGATCATCCAGTCATTCCAGGTGCATATGGCCTAATGATGATGGGACTTCATGATGCACCAGAGGTCAGGAAGAAATGCAATGCACACAGAACATTACATTCACGTTAAACATGTTACTTTTTGAAGTATGGTGTGTAGGTAGTAGTTCATAACAATGTCAGTAAGGTCTTGGAAAATGACAACATTTTGAAGCATTTAGAACCTTTTTTGGCACGCATTGTGTAGGCTACACATTAAGGTGTTTTTAAAGTTTATTTGTGTGCCTCTTGAGCAGGAGAGATGTGTTAAATTAAAGCTGCATATCGTTATATGACCTTTCAGTTTGACCTCACCACCAAGTATAAAGCCTAAAACGATCACATCCAATTTCAGTGACTAACACCACACATCCTTTTCCATGCTTAGACCAGATTTCTAATTTGTGTATTCCCTGATTGACTGCAATTGGTATCCATTGTTACTAAATGAAACACATATGCACTTCAGTCCAATCAGTGGATGTCCAAGGAGGCACAGTTGCATAACTTTCCCCCCAGGGAGCAAGAGCTATCTGGGACCCAGAACATGTCATTCTGGTCTGGGGACCTGTCTGGCCATGGAAGTAGCAAGCCACTGCCCTCCCCTTTGGCTGTTTTAAACTTCTCATTCTAACGTGACTGGATACCTAGACATTCTCCAGGTTCATTCATCTTCTTTGGCAGGGTCGTTAGATTTGTTGGCCCTTGAACGGTCTCAGGATCTCCTTGGCTGATTTTGTCCTTGTTTCGTAATTCTATTGTCTATTTCCTTTTGCCTGATTAAATAAGGACTCATTTGATGTTCCCTCAGAGCCATCATTTCCATGCCATTCATGTGTGAAATGTGCATTATGGGTAAATGCAGCATATGTGATAGATATTTGGAACACTGATGTCAATAACCTCCACTTTCTCATTTTAATTCTATTTGTTGCATGAATTAATTAATGTTATTACCAGATACACATTATTTCACACACACACACACACACACACACACACACACACACACACACACACACACACACACACACACACACACACACACACACACACACACACACACACACACACACACACACACACACACACTGCTGCTGGTGTACTTGATAGACCCTTTTTAATATTTATTTTTCATCAAATGCTACTATTACTATGTCAGAACGCTACAAAGGACTTTTAGAAAAGCACAACAAAATACCTCCTCTTACTGTATGTTCTCTACAAGTCTTCTGTTGTCCAGTCTTGCACTTTAAATGTCTGTATGAGCACTGTCTATGTCCATACTGTCTTATGTCCATGTATGAGTATTGTCTATGTCTATACTGTCTATGTCCTTACCTAGATTAGTCTATGTCTGCATGGGAAAGCAAGAAACGTAATTTCAAATTCTTTGTATGACCAGTGCATGTAAAGAAATTGACAATAAAACCAACTTGATTTCCTACTTTGATATAGGCCTATAGCCTATAATAAACAGGCTATTAGTGATTCTGTTTCCTATTTTTATGCCCCAAATAAAACATTTGTGTTGCTTCTTAATGGTTGTGCATTAGGCCTATTTTATTTTATTTTTCATGATACTACTCTCCTCTTTCCCTATTTGAAGTGCAGATATTCTGGAGGATTTCTGTGATAAAAGGCTAGGCTTTCAGAGAATTTTCTAAACGGAAGCCTACACCAAGAATCAGTCTCTAAAACGTGTGCCTACTTTTACGCAGACTAGCCTATTTTTGGCAGTTTGCGTGCTTCCTTGCTTTTGGAAAATACACGAAACGTGTTTTTATTAGAGCTAAATGTCTGTTTTGTCCGGCGCTGTTCTGATACTAAACGTTTAGGCCAAAATGCTCCTCACCTTCCAGCCAACCAAATGGTACAGACAGTTCGTTCTTTGACGTCACGGCAAACCTCCTTCTACTCGACTGGTAGGGGCGTGAGGAAGAAACTGCGTTCTGCGCGGAATGCATGAAGGGAGACGGATCCGATCGCCACTCTGTGTACCGCCACAATCTGACTTCTGTGAGCGTCGCGCACTGTAAGTGTTGTATTGTTATTATTTAGACAGTGACACTGTTATGCAGTTATAACCAAGAATTATGTGACAAGTTGTCATGAAAGTAGGAACTACTGTAGCCTACAGGCTGACACTTCAGGCTGTCGTCCTTCACACTAGCCTAGAAATCTAGACGCCCCTAGCGACCGCAAATTGAATTTGCTCCCGGGGGCAGTCTAGCGGACCCCGGTCGTTTTGCGAGGCTGAAAGTTATCCGATGACAGGGCCAATCAAATCGCGAGGGGGGCCGGGCTACTTAGTAAACAGGAAACTTTCTAAGAAGAAGCATGGTGTCCGTCCGTGCTACGTACAGCACGAAAGTGCACTTAATTTAAAAAGCCTGGATGATAATACATTTCGTGTCTGACATGGACTGATGTAATAATACACCATGAACTTATCGGACACAAATAGATCACAACACAATACCATTTGATCATTCGATGTTTTAAACTAGCTCAGCTTTTTGCTGTACGGGTCTGGCTCGCTAGGCTACCTTCACACGCTTCTCTGTGAATGAGGCAGTCCGATGTGTCATCTCTGGCTGAATGGACAATTGCGCACAAAAAATATTGGGCATTTGCGTGCGATAGAGTGCTGCAACAATTATGGTTTATTTTTTAAATTGTGTTTTATGCAGAGTTGCCACAGGTGATGGTGGTAGACTCAAACTGAGGTTACATCAGATGGGAGACCCATGTCAACGATTGCAGAATTCTTCAAAGTATGACGTGAAAAAGCAACAGGTTGTGTTGTGTTGAATATGAAGGGAAAATGCATTGCCTTAAATAATAGTCTACAATCCGAATTATATTTTTAAAACGGGGCATCTAAAAATGTAACCAGATTGAATTCACAATGGATGTCTAATATGTGCAACCTCTGGATTTAATAATAGCAACGATATAGGCTAGCCTATTAAGGAGAATATTCTAAGACTGACAAGATTATTAAAGCCACTGAATAATTATTGGCAAGTCCTATGTACGAGATGGTGATAGCCTATATTCTTTCAGGGCACTCATAGTAGTTTTTTGTCACTCAGCCTCGTAATCTATCCTCAGAGAAATTATTTATTGTGGGGCCACATGTCTACTCAAGACATATTTGCTCCCAAGGAGGAGGACCTCACAAGCTTGTCCATCTCACAACCAGATCTTAATCTGCAGAAGTAAATGTTCAGCAGAGTCCCTCAAGGTTTTTTTGTACAGCAGAGGCTCAAGGGGCTGTTTTTGGTTACATTCCTTGGTGACTTATTCAACCCCTATAGGTAGCCAGAAGTCCAACCCCCCCCCCCCTAATTCTGTTTAGAATTTCTGGAGGTCACAGACACTTCGGAGCCCACAACAAATGCCTTCATGTGAAAGAGACGTTTGCCCAGCAAAGTGCATTTGGATGTGAACCAATGAAACTGGAGGTCGGAAAATTGGAGGTCTGACAGCCCTGTGCAAAGTAGAACCCACTGTTTATATATTATAGTCTATTTACACAAGCAGATCACATTTAGTTAATACTTGTAGCCATCAAATTATTTGTCAGCTTAGAATGCTATGTGCTATAAGAAGGTAAAGCAGACAGCCTATAGTATTCCTCAAATCACGCACAATATAGGGGTAACCCATGTTGGCTGCACACAAATCAGACTGTACCAGGCTGCTCACTGTGTGTGTGTGTGTGTGTGTGTGTGTGTGTGTGTGTGTGTGTGTGTGTGTGTGTGTGTGTGTGTGTGTGCGCGTGTGCGCGTGTGCGCATGCGTGCGCGGGTGCGTATGCGTGCGTGCGTGCGTGCGTACACATGCATGTGTGTGTACATGCATGTGAGCACGAGTGTGTGTGTGTGTGAGTGTGGGGGTGCCACCCCCTTCTGATTGGCTTAGGAGATGAACTTTACTGGGTGGCCCAGTCTTGCCCCGAGCACGTGCAACTCGCGCTCTCAAAGGAGCGGCAGGGTCAGGGGTCTCCGAGTGGTAGCCATCTGGCCCCTTCGGGAGGCACTGGGGGCGGGCTGACTTCCCAAGAGGCGTTCTTTGTTTGTGCGGAACAATTGGGAGTTAATCTGGAAGAGATAAGAATAGCTGTTGTAACACCGCCACCAATGGACATGGATCCCATAGCCTTGAAAAAGACATCTTTTTTCCCCTTTCTCTCTCTTCCCCTCTCTCTCTCTCTCTCTCTCTCTCTCTCTCTCTCTCTCTCTCTCTCTCTCTCTCTCTCTCTCTCTCTCTCTCTCTCTCTCTCTCTCTCTCTCTATTCTTCTTTCTCTCTCTCTCTCTCTCTCTCTCTCTCTCTCTCTCTCTCTCTCTCTCTCTCTCTCTCTCTCCCTCACTCTCTCTCTATTCTTCTCTCTCCCTCTCTCTCTCTCTCTCTCTTTTCTTCCTTTTTTCCTATTCTCCCCCGTCTGTCTCTGTCTCACACTGTATAAGCTGTCTATTGGCTGTATATTGTAGTTAAGCCAGCTTTTGTGTAGGTACCATCATGCTTTTTTGTTCTAACTGCTTGGATGCCATGGGTTCATTCATGTTTGATCATGACTTCTGTGTGAGGATTTTAAGGTTAGTTTCTCTCAGATAATCCTCCGCACTGTCCCTTGATATTGAGCGTCTTGGCAACAACACCAACTCACAAACTCCTCAGTTGTGTCGCGAGACTCAGTCTTGTGACGCAGTACAAAGGACATTCCTCTCGTGTCCCGAACCTGAAGCAAGCGGTCAGTTCCTGCAGTCCTCCCTCCTACCTGTCAGTCAATCAGAATCAAAAGCCGAACTGCATGCCGGCGCTGTGTGAAAGGGAAACCCCTGTGCCCCAGCGAGGGAAACCCCTGGGTCCCACCTCCCGGTATAGACTTGGCTACTTCCTGTGGGCTTGGCAGTCAGGCCCAGTGTGCCGGCACCCGGGCCTTTCGCATGCACCCCCTCTAAGGCCGGACCATGGCTTTCCTTAAGCTCCCTTTGTCCTCCATTGGCAGAACCTGGGAGGAGAGACAAAGCTGCCCTTGCAAACAGTGGGGGGAAAGCTTCACCAGATAATGCTGCTGCATTTGACATCAATTGCCATTGTTCATGCTGTCTTATTTTAGGCTGATGTTACCTAGGTAACTATTTCATGAATATCTCTCCTGCCGCTGACGGCCTCATTGCTGTAAGCAATCCCTCAGAGGACACTATCTCTGTCTTTCTCTCTGTTGTTCCCTGAGCTGACGTGATTTTTTGTCTGTGTCTGTGGCTGTTGTTGTGGGGGCTTCAGTGAAACCTCGCCGCCAGTGTAATCAATCCCCGCATAGCCACGAGCAGTAGTTTTCCTCTGGTGTGTATATTTGTCAGACACGAGATCTAATTCATCATCATTATCTCTTCTTGTTTTGACAAGTATGGATGAGACTGCTTTGTATGTTAACAGTGGGACAGGAACCAGAGGTTGGCTATGTTTATAGCATCAATTGATTATCAATAATATCACAAGGGTATGGATTTCAGTTCCCAATTTCTTTCTTCTCAAAAACATCAATGCTGTATTGAAATAGCTGGTGCTATTGTGGAAGGATGAGGCCGAATCATTACCATACTATTTTCTTATTTGTGATGGGCATCTGCTAAATGTAATAATCATACGTGGGCGTTGAGACCCTCTCTCTACAGTCTCTATCTAATATGAAAATATTTAGTGAGAATGATAAT
>NC_085872.1:29738133-29740633 GCF_034702125.1 Engraulis encrasicolus
TGTAAATGGCAATGTTCTCTCTGGTTTTGTTGTTGATATAACAATGTAAGATGATTATATTTGTGTTGCAACAATATACTAGGCTATGTACAAGTACGAATATTGCACACTCACTTACAAAACATATTTATAGTAAACCCCTATCTCATGTATCATGTCATATCTTAATGTCTACATTTTTGTAGCAAGTGTAGACCCCCCTTAATGCATGTCGTACCTCCAGTGGCACGCTGTAATAATCATTGAAAAGTTAACTACCATAGTACTACAATACTGTGACATAACACAGGGCCTTAAGTAAGGCACTACGACTTGGTCATTACCATTCTGGTAACACCAAATGTATAACGCTGTGTCTTAACGGGTTAAGAGCTATCATTTTACGCCTTCATTTTCATAGTGTTTGGTTGGCAAATTTGCTCATCTCATGCCCATTATTCGGCTTAACATATCAGACCATTGTGTATTGAACTTGACTCTGATATATGTGGCACTAACTTTGTGCCACGTGTTCCCCCACTAGATCCCCCACTAGCCTCTAATCTGTGTGCAACCTGTACAGCAGTATGTGCAGGCCAAATATTAGCCTTTAGCCCTAATGACCTTGAAACAAAGGTGCTTCTTCCTTGTCTATACGGTATGTCCTCTTTTAGTGCTGTTTGGAATGGGATGGGGGGGCTTAAAACAACACGGTGTGGCCCAGTGGCGCTCCAAATGCCTGACCATGGAGTTGCACACTTGGGTGTGAGTGTACTTCACACTCAGGTGTTTATGACGTGGGCCGAGATGAGGTGCAACACTCACACAGGTTTGGGCTTGGGGTTTTATATGCTTATAGCAGCGCTAACCCTGGCCCTGGCAAATGCACTGCGGCGTAAAGGCTTTTGTCATGCATGGGGCTCAAATGGAGGACATCCTATGCCACCAGGCCTATGCTGAGGAGGGGGTGGGGGGGGGGGGGGGTTGGGGGAGGAAGGCTGGAGGCCTGCCTGCACATCACGTTTGGGTTGCTGCCATGCTCTTAAAAGGAGGGAGGCTCACTCACTCATTCACTCACTAAAGCTCACGTCACATCACACACGTCTCTGTCCTGTCCGCATTCCTCGTGAACCAGTTTGTCCATGGATTTTCATTCCAACGCTGCACTTAATTGATTGCCTAATTGACAGAGCCTTTCCTATGCTTTCACAGCTGTAACGAGAACCTGACAGAGAAGGACCTTGAGGTGTTTTAGGATCGCTTGAATGACACACACAGAACACAACACTTTAACGCCAGTCACAGAAATCATCCATTTTGCAGATGTCACCATTAGGTTACAGAGGACCTTGAGAGCATGGAAGTATTTCTCCATCAATTTTTCGGTTAAAATGGCCATTTTCTTGTCCTTGTAGTGGTCCACTTCCCCACGTGCACCCAGGCCTGTGCTCTCTAAACCAATACACCAGACCAGTGTGACCCAGACACATGCCCTGCAATAGATGCTGTGCAGCCAGGCTAGTCTAATGCCTAATGCCTAATGCCCCTTGCATGGCAGACACGCGTTATCTAGCCATAGCTGGCCGACCATCCGCTTCTTTCTCATTATCAACAGCATCACATCAAAGGGGCCAGGGGGGCCAGGGGACTGAGGTCGGGGGCTGGACAGGGGGACTGAGGTTGAGGGCTGAGGCTCAGGCTCAGGCTCAGGCTCAGGCTGGGGAGAATCTGCCTCCTGCGTGGTAGTGGTGGTCGGACAGGACAGGAGAGGACTTATCTGCTCTGGCCTGCAGTCATTCATCAGGAAGCATGTCTAAGACAAAGCAGTGGTAGGGGGTGGAGGGCCTGGCCGACTAGAAGACAGAGATGTCAGTGTGAAGGACGAGCGAGGCCAGGCGAGGCGAGGCAAGGCGGCCATCTTGTCCCAGCTGGCCGAGGAGTTAGTTCTCCCCTCTGGCACACAGTTTAGCAAATGTGATTAACATGGCTGATTGCATTGTTACCATTTATTTGTCAGCGAGATGGCATGGCATCTCTTTGTTGTACTTATTAGCAGACCCTGTCCTGCTATCTGTCATGTCACATGCCTGACTTACCTTTACTTATTACCACCATATTATTTATTATCTCTGAGCTCTGTGTTTCTTTACTTTGCTCGTACATGGTGACTTTTTTCGTGGCCAGTCTGTCAGAGAGTAATTGGTGACCAGGCTGTGTTTGTACTGGTGTTACTCCAAAACCACACAGTTTTTGGGGGTAAATGTTTGCTTTTCCTTTCACTCGACGCTCTTGGAGATAAGGTCTACCGTGGCCTGATTTATTCCTGCCATCTGCTGTCAGTAGGGGCCGCCATACAGAGTTGTATAAAGTAGAAGTAGATGTAATTACAACACTAGTAGTATGATATATCGTTATCGTGATATAAAAGTGTATATTGTGACCTTTCTCCTATATCGTTTATATCGTGATAGTAATTTTATAAATTTTATACAATTAAATATCATTTAATTACATTTCATGT
>NC_085872.1:29745633-29753133 GCF_034702125.1 Engraulis encrasicolus
TTCACGTGATGCATAGCCCCCAAGAGTAGCTCTCTTTATGCACCAGAACAAATAGGCCTGTCTCAAAAGCCATTTGAACCCAGTCGACCAGACTGGTCAAGCCAACCAGAAAGGAGGTAGAGAGAGGTGTGTGCATGCGTGTGCATCAGGGTGCACACTTGTGTGTTTGTTTGTGAAAGTGCAGGAAAATGTAGTCACACAGTTGTGAATTAAACAAAAACATGCACTCGTGCACTCCAAAACTTGCCAAAAGAGAAAAATCGATGACATACACAGACATACACTGTATGCGGAAAAGAAATGTGTGAACATATTGACTGAAGATAGGCCTATTACAGGCATCTACATTTTCTCAGTGCACATGGAAATAATTGATGTTATTGGCACCTCTGTATTGAAAGACAGCATTTGTCTTTCAAATTAATTGCAAATTGGGGGGTAAACTCTGTGGCTCTGTGTGTCTGCTGTTTGCATTCTCTTCGAAATCCAAAGAAAAAAACCCTTTCGCCCATAAACACATTAGTCTTCCTTGTCTTGTGTTTTGATTCTGAGCTGAGCAGTGGTCAGCCCTTTCTCAGCTGTAAAATGCAGAGTTGGGTTCACCCACAGGTCTCTGGGTTTTATGGCCCTCCCTGGCTCGCATGGCGCTGTGACCATCTCAGCCTCTATTTATTCAACTGGACAGACGCTTAGCTGCTCAGCCTGATATTTTGTGTGTGTGTGGGGAGGGTTTTTGGATTTTTGGCTGTTGTTTTGTCTTGGTTGTCTTTCAGCCCTGAAAACAAATCGCATCCATCATCGTGAATGGAATGTGTTAGGGCTGCTTCACCTCACGGTTACCTCACTGGCTTGTAATTGGGCCACTTCAGAGTGTTTATGACAAATCCATATGTCACTATTTATTTCTGTTTTTTTTGTGGTTGTTTTCATGGCTTTGCTAAATGAATCACATCTGTGAACACAGACTAGGATATTCCAGACTGGTTTTCTATCCAAAATTGCAAAATGAAACTTAACCAAATCATTTACTTTTGTATTCATTTTATTATTATTTCAGTTGCCAATGCATGCATTGACACATTCAATGTGCAAGTCTCATTCAATGAGACTTGTGCATTTCAGTAGTTTTGGGGGCAAATCGATCATCTCTTTTCCCTTTTGAGTGTCATCAAATTAGCTTGATATGATTGATAACCACACTACCGCTATCTTAGTCACATTCATTATACTAGCACTGGTGTCTCCTATAAGGGGGCTGTTGAGGATCCGTGGGTTGAAAGATGGCGCTGGGCTTTTGTTTCGTCACAGGATTTAGTTTAAGGTTAAATGCCTTGCCCTTAAACCCATCCGCTCTTCCAGGGTGTGCGGCAAGGTCAGGCCTCCAATCATTGCGGTGTGCACACAAAGGACCGGCTGATCCCCCTCCTAATGAATTAGAGCCCAGAGAGAGAGAGAGAGAGAGAGAGAGAGAGAGAGAGGTAGAGAGAGAGAGAGAGGTAGAGAGAGAGAGAGAGAGAGAGAGAGAGAGAGAGAGAGGGCAGGCCTGTCCCGGCCCAAGTCTCTCCCTCCAGCGATACTACGTGTGGCCGCACCTCCGAGACCCTTCGCTGCCCTCTACCCCCCCACCTTCCCCCTGGTCACTCTGAAATGACTTTTATAACTGGACAGTAAACTTCCAGGGGCTTAATGATGATGACTTCTTCATCTGTCCAAATGCTCCTTTTGTTTCTCACTCCGGCCCCCACCCCCTTAAACCCTGAGTCAACCTTCCACTACCCCCCCCCCCCCCTCCCCCAACCCCAACCCTCTTCTCTTTATGCTCTTCTCTGGTTAATCCCACCCTCAATCTCTTCTTTCTCGCCCTCTCTCTCTCTCTCTCTCTCTCTCTCTCTCTCTCTCTCTCTCTCTCTCTCTCTCTCTCTCTCTCTCTCTCTCTCTCTCTCTCTGCTGACTTGAACATTGGCATTCAGCTGAAGTGCTGACCTCCTGTGTGTGTGTGTGTGTGTGTGTGTGTGTGTGTGTGTGTGTGTGTGTGTGTGTGTGTGTGTGTGTGTGTGTGTGTGTGTGTGTGTGTGTGTGTGTGTGTGTGCGTGCGTGCGTGTGCGTGTGTGTGCGTGTATGTGTGTAGTTTCTTTGCTGACCCGTGTAAGACCCTCTCATGGCCTGCCTTGTTTTCTCGGTGTGCACAGCCCAGCACTTGTCCTAGTTGGTAGACAGGCCCCCTTTTAAAGGTAGTGACAGTAGTGCTACCAGTTGCCCGTGGGTGACAAATCTCCATCGATATTGCCACCCATCACACTTGTGAGCCCCACAGGACAAACAGAAACACTTCATACATTTATGTCATCACTCTGTTCTGTTCTTTTTAAATTTTGTTTCTGCTTCGTTCTTTCATTGTGTCTTTTTTCATTTTGTCTTTCCCTCGGTCCTTCTTCCCTCCCTTTTTTACCTCTTGTCATCCCCCATTGTTCTCGCTGTTGTTTGCCAGCCAGCAGTGGCAGCAACAGCAGCAGCAGCAGCAGCAGTTTGGGTTTTGTTTTTCCTAACGCGGATGGTGAGAGCTCCCGAAGACCATCCTGGCCTGTGTCCTTTCACGCCTTTCCTCTCCTTTCCTCTTCTGTCCTCTCCTCCCACCCACCTGATGCTCATTTGTCATCCTGTGGCATGGGGGGGGGGGTCATAATAGCCCCGTTTACATGAGACGTTTAATTCGGAATTAACTCACTTTAATTCTGAATAAAGATGAATTCCACTTTGAAAACGCCCTGTAAACACTTGACAATTTGGAATTAAATGAAATCAAGACAAACTCGACAGAACTATTTAATTCTGAATTATTAACTTGGAATTAAAAACGTTATGTAAACGTAGCAATTGTCATCACACCTCACAGCCAGCCAGCCAGCCTCATTCTCCTGCCCTCTCTCCTTGAAAACTGTCAGTGGCACTTTGGAGAGTCAACTGTGTGGCTCAATGCTTAAACCACAGAGAGACTTGTATAGTGGGGCTCTTTTGAACTGCAGGAGGCAAGGTTTTCTTTGCAGTTTTTTCTTTGCCTACTTTTCTACATAGATCGCTCTCCTCCACTCTCTCTCTCTCTCTCTCTCTCTCTCTCTCTCTCTCTCTCTCTCTCTCTCTCTCTCTCTCTCTCTCTCTCTCTCTATCTCTCATTCTCCCCTGCTCCCCTCCTCCCTCTCCCACCTCTCCATCTCTCAGCAAGAGGCATTTTCCGGGAGAACGAGATCTGAGTTGCTGAGTACAGGCCTTCACACGACACATCTTTACTCAGGTGGCAGTGGAAGTGGCTGCATCCCTTTGTGGTTGCCCAGGGCCAGGGCCAGGGGCAGGGGGGCTGGGGGCTGGGGGCTGGGGGCTGGGGGCTGGGGGCTGGGGCTAGGTAGAGACTGGGGTGCTGGAGGTCCGGGGGTCCGGGGGTGGGGGTGTTGCTCAAAGATCCAGGATTGAGGGATGGGACAGGAGGCGGATCTGCTCTTTCATTCAGTCCATTGTCTTTCACGGCTACCTCTATTCAGCATGGGAAACCTCTCTTTTGGCCCCCTTTCTCCATTTGAGATGGCCTATTTAGCCATGGCTGTGTCAAAGTCAGGGGCTTGCCTGATAAATCAAAAATGGCAGCTCTTCCTCAAAAGGGGTTTGAACTTGCTCCGTCATGGGCCAGAGTCAAGTATTTACTTTACCGAGGGTGCCTGATAAGCAAAAGCCATTTTAGACTTAAACACTAACAATTCATCAATCCGTGTCATACGTGTGATCCAATTGATCCACTGTCTTTCGTTTTATGGGCAAAACAATCAATCAATTCCTTGTTATTTCGAACAACCAATAGCTTCACATTTGCACCATTTGTCTATTTTGTGGAGCGATCTCCTGCTAAGGTACAGCAACAGGACATGTGTGGTCCAAATGCAATGCAGACATCAGAGCAGCTCCTCTCAGCAGCACTGTGATTTGACACAGACACAAGATTAGCTGGAATGGCTGCATTTATGCCAGAGTGGCTCTAATTGAGGCCTACAGTGAGGGAGGGGGGATGTTATTGTCCAAAGCTGGCTGGCTCACTCGTTTAAGCCCCATCCAGCCATTTATGATTGGGTGAGAAGAGCTGTGTGGCCTAATTTAACCCAATATGGAATCTGTTTGTTTTTTTGGGGAGTCAGTTTGAACAGGGGTGGATTGTGGGCCTTTAGCACTTCTGTGTGATTCACTTGCCCCCTGTCCAAGTCCATATCTGATGGTGAAAGGGAAACTAACATGAACAAACAAAGCCGTGTAAGCTACGTATAACAGAATGCAGCTGAATTACATTGACACTTTAAAAAAACACACACAAATTGCATTTGCAACTTCCCTAAGCCCTTCAAGTGTCAATTAAATATTCCCACAATGTATGGAATGTATGGAACGCAACATTACATAACGGGCCTTTATTCTGGGTTTGAACTTTTTGGGAAAGAAATTTAGCCCATGATACTTTATTTTCACTACCAATGACTGATGATGTGTTGACATGGCCATTTTGTTGTTTACGTGTCAGATTCTTCTTCAGGGCCTGTTGTTTTGAGAGAGAGAGAGAGAGAGAGAGAGAGAGAGAGAGAGAGAGAGAGAGAGAGAGAGAGAGAGAGAGAGAGAGAGAGAGAGAGAGAGAGAGAGATGTGCCTCAGGGCTCTCTCTGGGTGGATCTAGAAGGTCACTGCACTTTGGGTCTTGGTGTCACATTATCAGTTCAGTTTTTTGGCACGAGTAAAACCACTATTAATAATTAACATTGTGTGCCATTAAGAAGCAGTCAAAACAGGATCTCCGGCTGGCTGATTAAATCTTAGCTGGTGATTTACACTACTTTGCATGCCCACCAATGGTGTCATATGATAAGCCTTTTGAAGTCAGCGCCCCTGTCTGATATGTCTGCTTAACCACGCAGAGCCTATGTTATAACATTATTGTCACCAAAACTGTTATCACCAAGTCTTTATCTGTTACTTGCGGCTCTCGGTAAAGTCATTGCAATCTTGTTATGATGTAGTTGAGTCTTTTCAGCAAAGAGGGCCCATATACACAATGAAGCATCTTACTTTTTATTTAATAATTCTAATTATTGCAATTATCGCATTCTCAGATGTTATTTAATTCACACATCTTTAAAGGTGCAGTGTGTAGGATAGTGGCCAGAGAAGGTGTTGCAACTATGCTGCTCATTGAAACTGTGCTGTCTATTGCTACATGTAATCTTTTCATGAATATTTACTAAATAATAATTCATATTACTAGTATAGTAAGTTTTGCAGCAAAAAATGTCTAAATCTGTAAATTCAAAATGGCGGATCATGGAGAAGATCCCCATTTTCATGTATGAAAAGTGCAATTTTCCCAGTCATAATGAACACTCAGAATTTGATGGTGGTGGTAAGCATTCATGGAAAAGGTAACATTTCTGCATGGGCAGCATGAGTTCTGGAAATAAACCACTAAAAATATTACCCAGTTGCACCTTCAAGAAATCTGTGGACTCCAATAACATCCGGCCCAGCGGCCCATTCGTCATCGTCAGACCTGACAACTCCTTGCGTAGGAGTCTTGAGTTTCCTGAGCCTGAGAGCCTGAAAAGAAAAGAAAAGATAGGGGGTTTTCAGTCAAGAGTCATAATATTTTGTCGCCGGACATCAAGCAGCATAATGAGGCGTGCCTGCCTGGAGCACAGAAACCGATCCCCTGCAATCGTCCCCGGAGCCCTCCGTCTCTCACTGCAGCACTCCAGGGAGAGAGCCCTCTCGAGTAGCCAGCAGCAGCGCCTAGGGCTGCACGATTATGGAAAGAATCATAATCACGATTATTTTGGTCAAAATCGTTATCACGATTATTGATTTTTTTGCAAAATTTTAAAGATGAAATATAACCAAGAATGAATTATATACGGGATGAGCAAAATAAAATGAATTGTAATAATTATGTAAAGGCAATAGCATGAAACTTAACCCCTTAAGACGCGGCTTCATAAATTTGTTGTTACCAATATGGTAATGACCAAGTCGTGGTGCATTTCTAAAGGGCCTGTGTTGTGTCAGAGTATCGTAGTGCTATGGTAGTTACATTTAAATGACTATTACAGTGTGCCACTGGAGCTACAGCCTGCATTAAGGGGCTACGTGGACAGATTTCTGTCCAGAAACACCAGCCTGTCAGTATGTTCTGGCTTCAAGGATGGTCAAAGGTAGGTCACTATTGCCACGATTAAATCATGATTGAAATCACGACTTCGATTTCACAAATTTATCACGATTTTCGATTAATTGTGCAGCCCTAGCAGCGCCAGGAAATTGCGGCGAGGAAGGGCCGCTCGTCGCTCGCTGCTGGCCGCTGGTCGTGTGGAGTGCCCGGAGCTTATTTCCTTGCACTTGTGACGCACTCCAGTTTATTTATTTTGACCACATGAGCCCTCGCTTTGGTATTTATAGCAGGGGTAAATTCTCAGTGAATCGCCAATCCCCAAAGCCCCAAAGGGGAGGTGTGTGTGCGTGCGTGCGTGCGTGCGTGCGTGCGTGCGTGCGTGCGTGCGTGCGTGCGTGCGTGCGTGCGTGCGTGCGTGCGTGCGTGTGTGTGTGTGTGTGTGTGTGTAAGAGGGGAGGTTGTGTTATTGTGCAGGGTGTTGCAAGGCCAGGGCAAGAGACAAAATGCATCGTCTCTTACCCCGCATTCCTGACCAAGTGTCCCCAGTTTGCCATGGGTTTGCCCTACCTTTATATTGGCCGCCATAAAAAGAGGAGGGAGAGAGGGGACCCTAAATGGAGGGAGAGATGGGAAGATCTGCCCCCGTGGATCTCACCGCCATCTCACATGTCAGTGCATGAAAACACCTCCCCAGTCAGCAAGCTGCTCCAATGTCTCAGTGTTGCCCAGTAAAGGGGTATGCCACTATTTTGGGCCTTAATACAGTTACAATGCTACACGGATCCATTGACTTTCACTAGCTTAGCGACATATTCCCTCTTTTAACTTGTCTTAAAGCAAGATAATGCTTAACATGAAAAATAAGACACTTTACCAACTTTATAAACCCCAGCCAACGATTTTAACTGTATTAAGCCCCAAAATAGTGCCATACCCCAGTAAGAGAGAGGCAATATCAAGAATTCCTTCAAGAGTGGTTTGCTGTTATACAGTACTATGTGCAAGGAGTCCCTCTGTCTCTCTGTGTCTCTCTTGTATCTCTCTGTCCCTCTCTTACTACCGCTTGCTTTCTATCACACCGTCTTTCTCTCTCTCCCTCTGTGGAAATCGTTTTTTCTTTCTATCTCACCCTCTCGATCGCTTTCTTTCTTTCTTTCTTTCTTTCTTTCTTTCTTTCTTTCTTTCTTTCTCTCTCTCACACCATCTTTCTCTCTCCCTCTCTGCCAATCTTTGTTTTTCTTTCTATCCCACCCTCTCTATCACTTTCTTTCTTTCTTTCTTTCTTTCTTTCTTTCTTTCTTTCTTTCTTTCTTT
>NC_085872.1:29758133-29763133 GCF_034702125.1 Engraulis encrasicolus
AATCAAAACACAACGTAAGTTAACAGGCTTATGGGATCATTTTAGATTTACTCTCCTGCACTGGCTCATTTTACTAAGCAAGACTGAGCCAACAGCCCACAAAACATGCAGCATGATGGATGACTGTCTTTTGCAAGGTTGCAACGGATCATTTGCTGTCATAGTAGAGTTAATGTTCTTTGCTGTCTGCAGGCCAAGGCTAATCGCAAATGGCCTTGCAATTGTGCTCCTTGCTTAGCTGACCAGCTCCGGTTGATTAAGAAATACTGGAGCCCCATTTTTAAGCCTCTTATCTTTGGCCAAGCAGGAGTAGTAGTAGTCTCTTAATCACTAACCCCCCTCCTGTCCTCTTCCTGCTGCATTCTAGATGTGACGTGTTCCCCTCGCTGCTAGTTTAGGTAGGATGTAGATTAAAGTTAGGGCAGGCAGAGACTCAGGAACTCACCACTCAGAATCAGGATCCTCCATCTTGGCACCATTGTGAAATGTTGGCAGGCTATTGTTCACGGTAAAGAAAATGTGATTCGGTTAATTGGCTCCTTAGTCTTAGAGATGCACTAAACCCAACTGATTTTGTAGTTGTTGTTTTTCTTAACTGCTGGCAAGGGAGGCTGAGGCTGTATTTTTGACAGCTGATGTGTGTAGCCTGTTGCTTCAGTTTGTTGTATGCAAACACCAATCAACTACTCTCAAGGACACAAGCCCTTTAATCTAAGCCGGTGCTTAGGGCAGCATTTCAAGAAACAAAAACTGTGTTTGTGTGTGTGTGCGTCTGTGTGTGTGTGCGTCTGTGTGTGTGTGCGTGTGTGTGTGTCTGTGCATGCATATATGCGTGTGCATCCAGGCATGTGTTTTTGTATGTGTATGTGTGCATGCGCGCGCGCGTGTGTGTGTGTGTGTGTGTGTTGTGTTTCGGGGTGTGTGTGTGTGTCATTGATCTGAGTAGCAGCTTTGTAGTCCATCGGCTTTAGCTGTGCTCCTGATTCAGTCTGAATGGGGAGCTTTTCAAAGCCACATGGATGGCCCGTGCCCTGTCCAGCTGCCACCTGCTCCGTCCCGTCCAATCACGGCTCGTGTCTCCCTTAAGCCCTCCCCAGCAGATGTCTTGAGTGTGCGTCCGGTCATAGAGGGGGGGGTGAGGCGTAAGGAGTGGGGGTTAGGGGTCAAGGGACCCAAGATGAGGGAGTGGTCAGAGGGTAGGGGTGGGGGCGGGGGGGGGCACACTGACCGGTGAAGCTCTGGTGTCCTCCAGCCCCTCAGTGGCCAGGGCACAGCTACAAAGCTGACAAAATGACCTTCATTTCCAAGTGAAAACTACTGACAATGTTATGGAAAGAAGAGTCGAAGGTCACAGCATGAACTTGAGGGTGTGAATTAAGTGCAAAGCTTTGAAATGATCGATTTGATTCTACGTTCTGTTACTAGATTCTATTGCAGTATTACTGTTGCTGTATCATTGCATCCTGACATGTTTTGGTTGGCATCAGCACTTATTGCTCTGTATATTTCCTGTGCACTTTGTATCTGCTAGTGTCACATATTATGATCATGTCCTCGATAGTAAGTTGTTTTGGACAAAAGCGTCTCCCAAATGTAATGTAACGTAATTTAATTTTTGTTTTTTGCCCTGCTTTTGTGCAGATCATGGGGAATTCATATGCCGGGCAGCTGAAGTCTGCCCGCTTTGAGGAGGCTCTGCACAACTCCATCGAGGCGTCGTTGCGCTCAAGCAACGGAGACCCTCAGCCCATATTCACTCAGCTTTACCTTGAACCAGACCAGTATCCAAGCAACCTGGAGGGTAAGTCGGAGACCATTTTGCGCTTCTCTTTCAAGTGATACAGGCTCATTTACAAAGCGAGATGACTACCACATCCCCAGAGCTACATAAGAAGACGGCGCTGTCTTTTAAATAGTAATAATAATTTAGGTCACAGAACCTACTCTATCTGTGTCACGACCCAAGCTGAGCAAATACTCACCTAGCATAATTTAATTTAATTCAAAATGAAGCATTCAGTAGTCGTAGGGAGAGGTAATAGGTGATTGCTTTGACTTTTGTGACTTTACCTAGCCTGTGTCCTCCTTTCTTTTCTGCAGATATCAAACCCAAAGGGGAGCTGAGCCTGTTGTCGGCGGAGAGCAACGGTCCTCTCCTGGTCAACAGTCAGACCTCTCCTGACATGGATGACCTGGAGGATGATGACGAGTCAGACAGCAGCAGCCCACCACTGCCATACCTGCAGGGCCTACCCCCCGACGGATGCTGCCTCATGGATGGTAGGCTACGTGTCCTCCACAGCAAGATCAACACTATGTTGCATTATATTTAGAGATGTACAGGATCCAAGATCCGGTTCTGGGTCCGGCAGGATAATGGGTTTTTTCAGACTATCCGGATCTTAAGCAGTGAATCCGGTATCCGGCAGTTACCTAAAAATCAGGATCCGGTGCATCTCTAATTATATTATATTTAGCAGTTCCTTTTGTCCAGAGCGACTGATAAGAGCGATCATAAACAGCAACATAAAATGCAATGCTGCCTCATGGATGGTAGGCTACGTGTCCTCCACAGCAGTGGTGTAGTCTACGTAGAACGCGGGTATACGGAGTATACCCACTTCTAAATTTCAGGGATTTCAGTATACCCACGTAAAATTGATTGATCCATTGTTTTGAATAGCACTAATATATACAGTATACCCACTTCAAAAAATGCTCAAATATACAGTATACCCACCATAAAAAAGTAGACTACACTACTGCTCCACAGCAAGATCAACACTATGTTGCATTATATTATATTTAGCAGTTCCTTTTGTCCAGAGCGACTGATAAGAGCGGTCCTAAACAGCAACATAAAATGCAATGTGTGAGGAGAATACAAAGGGAGAGATAGAGTACAGAGGGAGAGATAGTTATTGCTGCTGTGTGTGGATATGGTCCATTTAAATGGCATATTAGCTAGCAATATTGAATGCTCTCACTTATAATAGTTGAGAGGACAGTATTAGTTACTGTATAGGCAAAATACATCAAAGTTTTTTTTATTATTATTATTTAATTATAACCCAGTGGAAGCGAAAGATGTTGACATTGTATTGTGTAATTGCCTTGATATCATTTTAAGGAGACATTACTTTCAAACCCTCCTCATCCGCAACCCTGACACTAACGTCACTGGTATTCTGAGCTGCAGTCAAGCGTAGTAGCAATTAGTGCAACCATTCAGTAGTATACTGTGTCAGTAAGTCAGCACAATCAGCTAACAGAGTAACGCCCTGAAGGAGTGGGGACGGGGGAGTTAAATCTTTAAGCGCAGTGCTGACTCAAAATCCTTCTGTCATCAGGCTTCTGTCAGGCCGGAAAGGACCTGCGACTGGTCTCCATGGCAACAGAAGCTATCGACGTTCCGCCTGGATTTGAGCTGGTGGGGGCTAAGTCCCCCAGCATCCCGGAGCACATACTGGTTTGTGCTGTGGACAAGCGCTTTCTTCCGGACGAGAATGGCAAAAATGCACTTTTAGGTGAGGCCCACTTTGGTCAAATCACATCATAGTTCTTCAGTTAAACCTCAAATCAATTGACATTAAAAAATAAGATCAACTCTAATTTATTCACCGGCCATAACCAGTGGTCTACTACAAAAGTAACATTGTTTCCTGTCTATCTGTCTGTAGATTTTGCATACATTTGTGTTTTCCCAGTTAACATTCCCTTCTCTCACAGGATTTTCGGGAAATTGCGTGGGCTGCGGGGAGAAGGGCTTCCGATACTTCACTGAGTTTTCCAACCACATTAACCTGAAGCTGACCACTCAACCCAAGAAGCAGAAGCACTTAAAATACTACCTGGTGAAAAACTCTCAGGGTGCTCTGTGCAAAGGACCTTTAATATGCTGGAAAGGTATTTCACCAGACCACAAACAGATGCATTTTGTTTTTCTGTTGTCAGCAGTTTACATGGTGTCAAATGCCAACCAGCCAATGTGTTTGTTTGTTTGTTTTTTTCCCTCCCAACCCCCATCCTGCTTTGTCTGTAGATTGTAAGATGAGGCAGTTCTTCAGCAGTGCCTCTTCCTCCAAACCCAGCTCTTCTTCCTCGCTGAGTAGCAAAGAGAACGGAGGGACCAATGGCCACAGCTCTTCGCCACTCTCCATCACAGGTCAGGCAGGCAGGCGGCCATTTTATATACGTAAGCTCAGAATGGATATTGTGTTCATTGTAAAAAAATAATAATAATAGAGTGTGGGGTGGGCACACTTGAAATCCCTTTTTTCTGTTTTATTCCATGGCAGAACTACTTTTCAACCATTTAGGAGAATCTACCATGGGGAGAAATGAAACAGGATTTCACGTGTGCGGACTCCTCACTCTAAAACCAAGGCCATTTTATATCTCCCAAACCCCAAGCACACTTATTCATCTAACACAACAACACCCTCACACACTGCCTCCACCCGTCCCCTTCAACACTGTTGCCTAAAGCCCGGAGTCCAAGCCCCAGCAGGGTTCGGCAGGTGAAGGCCAGCGTTAGCAAGATAGCCTGGCCAGGATCTGGGCTCAAGTGGGGTCATGCTCCCTGAGGTGGTGGGTGTGTGGGGGTGGGGCAGTGGTAGTGGGAGGGACTGGGGGTATGGCAGAGGGAGTAGGGAGGAGGGGGGGAGGTAGGACCTCTGTATGTGCTATCAGCGACATCTGGCCACAGGCCTTTTCTGTTTACACGACAGTCTTAGTCCCGGCTGAAAAGAATGAGAGGCATTGTGGGGATTTGTTGTAAAGACAATGCGAGCCAGCTCAGTGGTCACCAAATGTTTTTTTTTGTCTTTTTCTTTTTTCGTTGAGCCGCTTCATACTTCCTGTGAAAGAAATAGGACCCTGTTGTGTTGGTTGATTGCATAACATACCGACTGGAATTGTGATAGGTTTTTAAATGAATATGTGGAGTATATATTGATTGATATATGATACTATTCTTGCATAATGTGGATTGGAGAACA
>NC_085872.1:29768133-29863133 GCF_034702125.1 Engraulis encrasicolus
TCGTAGTGAGCCCCCTGCTGTTGAGCTGCTATAAGGGCAGCCAGCTGCCAGAGAAGACCCTAGAAAACCTGGGCATGACCAGCAGCCAAGTCCTCACCGTGGAAACCATGGCCCTGCTTACCTTACAATACCTCTCCCGACTAGGTAAACAATCACTCACAAACACGGCACACTGACTTACTGCCAAGTCCAACATGCTGGCTTTGCAGAGCCCTCTGCCTTGCCTTGCCCTGCCCTGCCCGGTCACCACGGGAAACTGTGCCTGCGAGGGTGAACAACACCAGTCTCTCTGACATGGTAGTATTATCAGTGGGCCAGAGGTCTGTCCACTTATCTCACTTCCACTCACCTCACAGAGCTCAAGGCGACAGGATAAAGTCCAACAGACAGCAATAGGGGGTTAAAAAAAATGAATGACTAGACTTTATCTTTATGGCTCACCAATTTTATTATGCTCCCTAGGATGTCACGCTGTACTTCCGTTAGAAGCCATTAGTTGTGCAATATCATATTAATATTAACTCAGAAGTCAGTGATTGTGCAATATCATATTAATATTAACTCACCACATATTTAACCATTTACTTATGCTCAATGACCCTGGGGATTTCATATAATCCCTTTGCGAAACAGTATCTATATGGTGAAGCTTTAATATATTCATTGATCAATTTGATATAGCTTTGTTCATCTTCTGTGAGTCGTTATTTTAAAACTCCCTTTGACATTTAAAATAGAACCGTAGCTCCACAATGCACACCGTTCCACCAGTGGCACGCTGCAATAGTCATTGAAAAGTTAACTACCATAGTACTACAATACTGTGACATAACACAGGGCCTAGTAATGCACAACAGCTTGCTCATTGCCATTCTGGTAACAGCAAATGTATAACGCTTTGTCTTAATGGGTTAAAACCTTGCCTTCAGTTAGGAGTATGCTTATACTGTGAGCTGGGAACACACACAGCTCAGTGAACAAATACAAGCTGTTTGTACAGAGGGGCTGTTTGTGTCCCTCCAGGAGCTGATGACCGAACACTCTGTCTTGGCGTGCTTTCCATTAATTACTCATTGTTTCTCTCTCTCTCTCTCTCTCTCTCTCTCTCTCTCTCTCTCTCTCTCTCTCTCTCTCTCTCTCTCTCTCTCTCTCTCTCTCTCTCGCTCTCTCTCTCTCTGTCTCTCTGTCTATCTTCTTCTCTATCCGTTTCTCCCTCCTTGCCCTGACCCAGGTCCTGAGCAGATCCCTCTGCGCGAGGAGTTTGAACAGATTGTGCTGAAGGCCATGCTGTGTGGGCCCCCGGGGCCTCCCGTGTCTCCGGCGCAGCTGCCCTGGCTCGCCCGGGTCGAGGCTAGCGTCTCCAGCGGCACCGTGCAGGTCCTGGTGACCCACAATTCCCTGGGAGAGGGCATCTCGGAGTCGCTGCGCTCCCTCAGCGAGGGCCCGCAACAGCAGTGCCTGCCCAACTACGTGCTGATCATCTGCGCGCCGAAGATGAGCGGGAACGAGTTCTGTGTCCTCGTGCTGGGTAAGCAGCATGCCTCCTCCAGGAGGGGGCGACGTGGCTCTGTGGGCTGGTGTGCTGTATCATTACGCCGGGTTAGCCTGATTATCATCGACTTTCAAATCTCTTTGAGACTTGTTCTGACGCAAGAGCATAAAAATTAACATTTCCCAAATGGCATGCTTGACCTGCCTCCCTTGTCGGAGGAGTTTCCGATTTTCCGGGTGCTCAGAAAACACTTGCATTGCTCTTGACCTGACTAGTAGCAACACTGAAGGTGTTGCCTCTCTAGGAGGGCACGGCCTGGCTAAGGCTGGGTATCCTTCCCCATGTCTCTCTGGCCCCCATTCATTTCCTGCATCCATCACTGTCCTGTCTGAATACTAAATATGTCAAAGCCCAAAATAAACGAAAAGGCAGCACAGTCCTCCTGCAGGGTAGTACATCAGTAATGGGGCTCATTTCTCATAGGGGAGCACCAGCAATAGAGCTAGAGCTTGTTCCTCTTGGGACATTGCCGATTACAGAACAGTGTGTGATTAAAATGTATTTTTTTTTACCAGCACAAAGTATCTTTGGGCTAGCGCAAAGGAGGCATAATAGTTGGAAGTGGAGGTGATTAAGATTGTGAGGGATGTTGGAACAGGAAAGGGGAACCTTCTTCAGATATACTGGACTGCAGGGGTTCCCAACCTATTCCAACTTGGGGCCCACTTGAAATTTTCACAACATTTCCACCTCTGACCTAATAAACAATATACAACTCAAATAAATAATCAACACACACACACACACACATTTTTATTTTTAGAAAATGATTCCCAAGTCCCACTTGTAATACTTTCAAGGCCCACCAACGGGCCCCGGCCCACAGTTTGAGAATCACTGATGTACTGTATGCTCTGCTCACTCTTCACAATCCAATAGTTCGGTAATATCTTTATAGCCGTGGTACTGTCAGTATTTCATAACACTGGGCCCTGCTGTGGTCATTTGCCGATCCTTCCCCGTCTCTCACATTTCCTGTCTCTCCTCCACTGTACTATCAGACACGAAGGCAAAAAACCCTAAAAATATATATTTAAAAAGTATTTCATAACATTGGTTAGCCGCATTTGTTTGAAAGGGAAGACTCTATTAACTTCCAGGATGATTTGATACTATTGTGATTTTGTTAACTTGCGTCCTATGTATACAACAGCCTACCTCTACTCTACCTGGACCTAGCAAACTCAATTTTGTTTCTGTGCGTCTTTCTCTAGGAAAATACCAAGCACGTGCTCTGGCAGAGGGCATGCTGACCACCAACGAGTTCCTGAAGGAAATCAGCTATGAACTCATCACAGGCAAAGTCAGCGGCCTGGCGTCACATTTCCAAAGCACCTCTTTAGGTGAGTTAGCTGTGCACACATAAGCACATACAGTACACAACAACAATATCTCAAAGCTAGGGATGCAAGTTATCGATGAATTCATTCATCGATATTTGGTTGCTTTATCAATCGACTTACGATTAATTGATAAGCATCGTTTTCCCCTCGAAATCACAATGTTTCTCGAAAATTAAACTACTAAATATAAAAATGTAAATTAAAAATTGATTAATTTTATTTAAATTCTGTAGTCCTAAGGTGATTTATATATTCCCACTCTTCCCACCTCTCTTCACACACACTCTTCACATGCCCATTTCACCTGGGTCTCTTGTCAGTTGAATTGGCGATAAATTGCGATTAATGCTTTTTAATCGATGATCGCATTAATCGATTAAAGTCGATTCATCGATTCATCGCTTGCATCAAAGCCCAGTGAAGCTAAAAACAAAAAGATGAAACTAAATGTATATTAATGTGTGTTTGCTGTAGGGGACAATCTGGAGAAGCAGCTGATCAAGTACCAGCGCCGGCGTAAGGAGCAGGTCATCCAGCCGTTCCAGGGAGACGTCACAGACTACATCCACTCCACAGAGGCAGCTGCCATGGTGCCGGCCATGGAGACAGGTCAGACTGAGCTCCTATGTGGCAGACTGCAAAGACGCTATACATTGAAACTGATGAAGCTATGCATTGTATACATGGGGTCTACATTTTTGTTATAACCTGACTGTGCGAAACTAGCTGAGCACAACTCAACCGCTGATTGTTGCAAATCGCTGTCGGCAGTGCTTGACACTAACTTTTTCGCTTACCAGCCATTTTGGCTAGTGGTTTTCCTGACTCACTAGCCATTGGGCCTTTTCACTAGCCATAATTTTCTTAACCATCATAGCAGCTTTAATTAATTATATAATAGGCTGTAGGCCCTATAATGTAGGCTAATATAATATAATATAGGCCTAATATAATGTAATGTAATGTAATATAATATAATATAATATAATATAATATAATATAATATAATATAATATAATATAATATAATATGCTATAGGGCAATTAGAATTGTTAGGCCTATTAACTGGTCCATGCATGCATGCTATGCAAAGAACAGATTTACTGATCTGAGGAATGGCATAGCCTATAGTAGGCCTATATTTAGGCTACCATGCAGAAACACCAAGCACAGTGTTGTGGAAGGGCACAAATGTAAGCTACACGAGAGCAAAATATTTTTGTCTTTAATCTGGAGGGACTTCTTCATATCATATAGGTCTATCTGTGGAGGTCGCCGTCCAAATTCATGCGCAAAGTAGATAGCCTAAAGTCATTGCCAAGTTGGCCGGTCCTCGGACATGGATGTGGAATAACACCTCTTCTGGAATATTTGCTTATAAAAGTATCCACTAGAAAGCACACACAGATGCGGTAACTACAGAAGGGGCTACGACTTCCTTTCATTCCGTTTAATAGTGAGTTGTTTAAAATACAAACGGGCGAGACGGGCACCTGCGAAGGGACATGCAATGGGATGCTTTTGTGCAGTCTGGAAGGCTAGCCTACTACTGCGCGTTTTGAACGGTTTGACAGTCGGGAACAACAGCACAAGAAACATGGAGGAATATTAAGGTATGAAGACACAGGCAAATCAGAAAATAATTTAAACCAAACATTATTAATGCCGCATGTGTCCTTGTCTTATCACTGCGCTAATCAGTCTTGAGACTTTCACAAGAGTAAGACAGACTGACATGTTTTCCTCTCGCTTTGGTCATTTTAATGACCACTACTACTAAGTATTGTAGTAATGACAGATCGCAAAACAGGTCAGTTGAGATGAACTTCGCTACTTTATTTTCACGTGAAGGTTTCCAGTGACATTTCGAAGCGCACGCTGATGTCCCGGTAGCTCGCTGTCACTCCTCTTCGCAAGACTGTGGCTGGATCTCAAATGGTGCACTTGTGCACTTCGGGCACTATGTTTCAGTGCGTAACTAATACGGCATACGCACTGAAACATGAACACTAAAGTGCACAAGTGCACCATTTGAGATTCAGGGAGCTCTAGGCCTATCAGATTCCTGGCTTGCGTGAGACACAGGTGACACGTGACACAGGTGCTTCATGGGTATTGTAGGCTCGCGAAATCGCATTGTATTGCTTTTGTAGCAAAGACGGTCCGAAGAAAAAAACTACAAAATGCGGTGCCTCATCATTCAGAACAATAACGGACCCGCCAGAATGGCTAGTGAACCTTCGGTATCTACTAGCCAACGCCGACTTTCACCCGCATTTGGCTACCTGGCGTGTGTTAGTGTTAAGCCCTGGCTGTCGGTCAAAAAATTAGTTCACGTGGTTGGCTGCCAGTGTCTCCTCACAAAATCGTGTTTATAAACACGGCGAGCCCATGTATATTGTATACCTGTCCTAACCCCTTCCTTAACATGACTACTAATATCATGTTAATGTAGACGTGTGAAATCACAACCCCATAGCAATTTAGTATACTACTTCACCCATTCGTACAGTAGTTGTCCAGTTCCATTGCCTGAAAGTCTGATGGTGATCCTTCAGTTTATGCCAGAGTTGCTAGATCTGAGAGGGTTGGCTTAGAATTATTACACAGATGAGATTAAGAGTATATGCTAGACAGCCTTGGCCAACCACTGGGTGAATACAACTACTGAAAACATGTCATATTGATGTCAGTTTAATTTACAACCCAATAGAGTTGCTTGCCTAAAAAAATAAATAAAACCTTTTCAAATTTACCTATAACTTCATGAATTTTTCGATATAATTATAACATCATGGGCAAATTTTGAGGGAAATGTACATAGAATACATGAAAAATAGTCCTTGCTAAACAAGTGGCAGTACAAAAATGTGTGCTATCATTGAGCTATTTTAGTTAGCTTTTTAAAAGTTGTACCTAATAAAAAATTGAAGCCTTTCTATCCCACGAGTAAACTCTTATCCCGTCCCACGAGTGATAATGTGAGCAAACACACGTTCACCAATCAATCACCCCGTCATGTCACCGCTTTGTTTGGATATCAGGTACGGGCTAGCCTGTACCCTGCTGTGATAGTAAAGTGACCGTGACCCCCACTCTCCACCCCCTCTCTCACCATGTGATGTTGGTAAACCTGCTGAGTGGGGTGTTCCAGAGCTACCCTAGGGTAGTAGACTTATTTTCAAGTAGTAAAGACGCGAAGGAAAGGGCTCCTCCCTGTTTGCACTGCGTGCAAGGTATCAATTTCTATGGAGTGTAATGCACCCTTTTAACTAGTGTCTCAAGTCAAAATAAATGGGTGCTAAAAATAAAAATCTCCCCCCAATCTCCCCCTGTGATGTTGGCAGACCTGCTGAGTGAGGTGTTCCAGATCTACCCTCCGCAGCTGAGTGTGGCGCGGAGCCTGCTCTCCCAGGTGTGCTCCATCGCCGACTCCGGCAGCCAGAGCCTGGACCTGGGACGCTTCTGCAAGGTGGACTTCCTGGTGCTGGTGCCGCCGTCGCACGTGCTGGTGCACCAGACCGCCCAGCGCATCAGACAATCAGGTGATCCTTTTTAAGTCGGAAGAACTGGAAATGACTTGGCATGAGGTGTCGACATGTTAGTCTTAATGTACCGTTGAAGAAGTAAATAAGCAATAAGCTCGTTTTCTCCTTTTATTTTACTTAAAAAAAATCTCTCTGGATCAATAAAGTATGAATCATGTACTCTGTCTCTATTTTACTTTCTCTACTCTAAACCACTCTACCACGATGTGACGCTACAACACTTCCCCATTATTCATGTGCCTGCGTCTGTTAATTGTAGACCGACTATTAGCTGTAACAGGCAGGTTGTCTGTGCCGTGGTGATTAACCAGTCTGTCTAATGTCCCTCGTAGGTGTTTTGGTGGACCTTGGCATGGAGGACGCCGCCTCAGCCATGCAGAAGTCCGATAAATATGTGGTGCGACTGGACACTGACGTGCACATCAACATGGAGGCCTTCATGAGGAAAGTCAAGCAGAACCCGTACACCTTATTCGTCCTCATCCACGACAACTCTCACGTCGACCTTACCAGGTAATGCACTGACCCCCTGACAGTTCGGTTCAGATCAGTGCAGTTCAACTTTATTGGTACCCGAAGATGACGGTCCTTACATAAAATGTAGGCTATCTGAGGAAGACCGAGAGGTCGAAACGTCATTGCCAATGAATGAATGAATGAAAAGAGGAAAAAATTACTTAAAGAAGAAAAAAATCCAAAGGAGTGTGCAAACCTTTTTTTCAAAAAAGATGTCCTTACATAAAACCACAAGACACATGACACATAACATGGATTCTTAAAAACACATATAGGCTACACAAAGAATAAAAAAAGAATAAAACAAGGACGGGAAAGAGAGAGGGGATGAGTTGCGTCTGTGGGGTAATGGCGTAAAAATCCTTCAGGTGCTCATCGGTATCTTAAGTTGCAAACTTGAAGTGGAGAAAGAGAGTGTCTGAGACACTCTGAAGTCCATTTTAAAAGTTCTTTATTTACATGGACACCATTGATAGCCGACGTGTTTCGGCCGCAACCAAGGACATTCGACTTATACACATACAACATACAGTAGGCCTATATACACACAAGGGGCGGAGCTGCAGTGAGTGCGTATACATGCAGTTCAGTATCCCGAATATGAGGCATATCCCAGTTATGATCATATTCAGGATAAGGTGTTTATATGAGCACAGAACTTTATATCCCAGTCTACATTCTTGGCCGTTGTAGAATTCTCTTCAAATGCATGTAGCCTAGATACCAGCAACAGCGTTCTATGGGAAGCCCCTGTATTCGGGCTAAAGTGTTTACATGTGTCAGTATCCCGGCTTCTTTCGGAATACTGCACCTGGCATATCCCGTTTTCTCAGTATCTGTGTTATGTCATAGTATTGTAGTACTATGGTAGTAACTTTTCAATGACTATTACAGCATGCCACAGGAGGTACGGCGTGCATTAAGGGGCTACGTATCCCGAACTTGCGTTTGAGCATATAAACACTTCAGTATCCCGAATAAGCCCTCATTCGGGATACTGAAGTATTTATATGCTCAAACGCAAGTTCGGGATACGTAGCCCCTTAATGCACGCCGTACCTCCTGTGGCATGCTGTAATAGTCATTGAAAAGTTACTACCATAGTACTACAATACTATGACATAACACAGGGCCTTTAGTAATGCACTACGACTTGGTCATTGCCATGCTGTTAACAGCAAATTTATAATGCCGTGTCTTAAGGGGTTAATTTCCCGATCATATTCGGAATACTGAACTGCATTTATACGCACTCAGTGGTGGACTACAACACTTCCTACAACCACTGCAGGGCCATGGCAGAGGTGACACCACACTCCTGGCGCAGCTAAAGTGCAAAAGGCATTGTTACAAGTAAATAAGTAAACCTGCAAGTTATACTTTTAGCTTGTCTTACATCTTGTTTAACAGAGTAATTGCAGCTGGGACGAAAATGCCATTTCTCAGTTTCACATTGTTACTCTCTTGCGAGAATCTTAAAAGGGCCTGGTGCAGTTCACCAATAGAGTCGCATGTCCTATTGACCTCATTGTATTTAATCACCGTAGTCCACTTAAAGACATTATTATGTGCTTCTATTACACTTACCACCCCAACCCATTCTGTAGAGCAGCCGTGGCCCCTAGTGGTTAGGGAGGTGGTCTTAAGATCAGAGAGTTGCAGGTTTCAAATCCCACCCTTACCTCTCCTTCCACCTCCATCCACGGCTGAATCGCCCTTGAGCAAGGTACCTAACCCCACATTGCTCCAGAGACTGTAACCAATACCGAGTAAATAACCGTAAGTCACTTTGGATAAAAGCGAAATGCACTGTAATGCAATATGTGACTTGTGATTGGTTGTTGTCTGGCCGGTCTGTGAACTGTGGTTGGTCGTAGTCTGCCAGCCAGGTACAGTATGTGACCTGTAATCTGTCTGCCTGCCTCTCTCTAGCGCCCTCTCTGGCTCCGTGTGCCATGGCGAGCTGCAGGGCCTGGCCGACCGGGTGATCAACTGCCAGGAGGTGCTGGAGGCCGTGAACCTGCTGGTGCTGCAGGTCAGCTGCTTCCCCTACACGCTGCAGACGCGCCAGTCCCGCATCAGCATCCACAACGAGGTGCACTGGCCCAGCCGCGACACCACGGTTAGTCTGCACATCACACATGCGAATGTGCATCGGTGTAGTCTACTTTTTTGGAGTGGGTATACTGTATATTCGAGCATTTTTTGAAGTGGGTTTACTGTATATATTTATGCTATTGTAAATAATGGAACAATCTATTTTAAGTGGGTATACTGAAGCCCCTTAAATTTAGAAGTGGGTGTACTCCGTATACCTGCGTTCTACAGAGACTACACCACTGTGCGAATGTGCATCACACTCACAGAAGTGCTGGGGACTATACACTACAAAGCTGGTTCAGGAGTAAACCAGGTTAAATTAAGAGGTAACCCATCTAAAAGAGGAGCCTGTAGTCCTCTATTAAATGATTTACCTTTTAACTTAACTTGGTTTACTCCTGAACCAGCTTTGTAGTATAGGCCCCTGGTACTGGACCTAAAACAAATTCGAAAGAAAATCGAAAAATTGAAAGGTCTGCCGACTGAACACTAATAAACTCGTGCTGGGAGTGCAGTGCACGGTATGTCGTTCTGCGGGTATTAGTCATTTCTTTTGATACTGCTGACAGGTCTGACCTGGTGGGGGTGCTCTAGAGCCAGCTTTATCAGAGCGGCTCTGAGCTTTATTAATGCTCGGCCAGAGTGCAGAGTGCGGAGAGGGATTGAGATAGAAAGTGCTTGGGCCAGCTGGATGGCTGGTGGCATAGTGGGTGGTGTTAACATTTAGCACACCCTAGTGGTACAAGTTAATAATTACATACGTTTTTTTTTTGTTTTTTTTTTAAGGGGGATGATTGTGTTTTCATATAGACACATCTATTGTATGTTTAGGTTTTTTTTTAGTCTTTAGTTTTTTTTATTAATATATTTTGTAGTACTGATACAGTATATGGTGTTCATTTCAACACATTTTTGAAATCCTAATAATATGACTGAGTGCATTTGATAAACATGAGTCTCGTTTTTTTCTGTTTAGGGTGATCTGTCTCCAAAAGACCTGATGTACTTTGGCCTGAGTGACTACAGCAGTTCTCTGCAGTGGGGGGTGGCTAGTCCAATTCTGCGCTGTGACAATGCTTTTGAGAGGATGGTGAACACGTTACTGGAAAGGTAAGTCACACAGTGCTGGTAACAAAAAAATTAAAAATTCATCCACGTTATTAAATAACTTGCAATGATAATTTAATGAGTAGACTGTCCAAGTTAAATACCACCCCTTTCAGTTTCATCATTTGATCTCTCCTCATCCTATGCACATACTGTTCCTAATTCACATTGTACATCATTTAATTGTAGCCAATAAAAACATGTTGTACTCCATCTCCTCCGTCTCCTTCCTCTCCCATAGGCACCCTCACCTGCACAGCATGGTGATCCGCAGCTACCTGCTGATCCAGCAGTACACGGAGGCCATGATGGCGCTGACGGTGGCCCCCTCGCTGCGGGACCACGTGACGCCCGAGACCCTCACCATGGTGGAGGACCTTATCAGCGGCCCGGGACGCAGCAGCAAGGGCCGGGGACACATGCTGCTGGTGCGCGTGCCCTCGCTGCAGCTGGCCATGATGGCTCGGGAGCGTCTGGAGGAGGCCAGGGACAAGCTGGGCCTGGAGTACCGCTTCGCCGTGCTGCTGGGCAGCCCTGCCACAGAGCTCAGCCTGCCCAGACACTTCTGCAACCGACTGAAGGTCACTAGCGCTTTATATTTATATCTTATATGTGCTTTAGCGCTGTTTTTTAAGAATTCTTGCAAGGAGTGGAACCACTGGGTCACCAACGTTGAGACAAAAATGCTCCTGCACACTGTTCACATTTGCAGCGTTTTACTTGCGACGTTTCAGTCTATTGATTCAGTCTACTCAATTCAATATCGGTCCATAGACTATTTTCTCTGAATCTGCTTGTAAGACCTGGGCTGGGTTGATGTCAGTTTAGCTGATGTCAGTCAAATCACAATGTCAGCTCCAATAAATCATTTCACATTTTTCTTTCAATTTGCATGTCAGTTTGCATCCATCCACAGTGCATCGGTGTGCATCATCTCTTGACCTCACTCCCACCACCAACCCCACCCGTCTTCTACTATTGCTTCACTCACGACATTACTACCAATTACAAGTATTATAGTAACATTTATAATGACAATGACAAAGTAGAAGTATTATAGTTTTATCAACAATGGTAGATCTACTGCTGCTCCAAATGGAAATAATGGTAACTGTAGATACAAGATGCAGCTGAAAGTGTTTCAGTTGTTTGGCAAATGTTGCGACTGTGGGAGGGAGGTTACGGAGTTCATTTTAATCAAAGGGGAAAAAACAGACAGTGATTTAGTGAGAGCAGCCCTTCATGCCAGCGGAGAATCAAGTTACTTCCTGATTGAAGAACTGAACAGAGCTTTTAAAGTCATTACTGATGTGGGCTGAAACCATAAGCAGATTGCAAGCGCTCAAACACCTCTTAGTTATTGTCTAAAGGCTTTACATGGGAATTAGTCCATGCTCTCCTTAAGACATTTATCTAAGGTGCTAAAAGGTGCGTTGTGTGTCGTGTGTGTCGCAGGCTTGGCGGGGCTGTAAGAATGAGGACTGGGTGCCACAGACCTACAAAGACCTGGAGGGCTTACCGTGCATCGTCATCCTCACCGGCAAGGACCCACTAGGAGAGACCTTCCCCAGGTGCTTTACTCACTTCATGGTGGTCATATCCAACACATTCTATCAGGGTTTTTTTTTTCAGCATTTCTGACTTTTCCAAAGGCTTCTCAGTGGCACGGGTGCACTAGATGGCACTAAATGTCGGGTAGAGTGCTTTAAATGTTAATATAAACATGGTCCCTTTCTATACTGTGAGTATAGTAATAAGTAATGTGTAAATGCATAATGCACACATGCATACATTATTATGTACAGTATAGGCATACATTAATTTTGCAGGACACACTGTATATTTTTAGATATACAATTTCTAGAAGAATATGTGCCCTGTTGAGACTGCACTCCATTGAGCATTGCGTGCTAAATGCAATGTCCTGTCCCTGCTGCAGATCGCTGAAATACTGTGACCTGCGTCTCATCGACTCGAGCTACCTGACCAGGACGGCTCTAGAGCAGGAGGTGGGCCTGGCCTGCACCTATGTGACCAAAGGAGTGGTGCCCGAGCCCAGAGGCAGGACGGCAGAGGAACAGGAGGAGGTGAAGGCCTCCAGCCCTGCGGACGACAACCAGATGGACCTGGAGAGACCTCACAGCAATGGCAGCGCTGTCACAAGGGCCTCAGGTACGTACTGCAGGTTGCCGAGCAACAACACTATTGTCGATGGCAGGGTTTTCTTCCTAGTGAAGCTCATCTGTGTCAGGAGCAGGGCTTCGAACCGGTTCAAGGAACGAAAACGAAAACCAGGAACTTTTTGTATTTTACAGGGAACAGAAACGAAACCGGAAACGTTATTATTTTTTATGTTCTGGAACGGGAACACTTATTTAAAAATAATGGTAACCGGTTAATACCAGTTAATACCGTTCCTCAAATTAAAAAAAAGTAATTATTTTCCTGCGCACGTTACCATGACGGCTGAGGTTCATGTCCTGTGTGACATCAGACATTCTCTGACTGAATGGAGAGAGAGCTGTAGATTACAAAGTCTTCACTCCACATCTTAATTAAGAGAAACCACTGTCATACAAAAGGACAGAGTTTGCATTGCATTATTGTAAGACATTGCAGGGAAGCGCGTGTAAAGCGCACCAACGTTATTGGACATCCATGGCTGCTTCAAATATGCACACTCACAATGTCCATCATAGTGCTCCCCGTGACCCAAGTGGAGCACAGCGTGGAGCACATTTTCATCATTGAGGTTTATTCTCTGCTTCTCCGCTTAGGTCGTCCCTGAATGACAAAATTCTGGAGGATATTCTTTTCATCCGCTTGAATAAACAGTTTTTAATGTAGGCTGACTCATTTTCACTTCCGTCTTTCTTGGTTAACGTCAATTAGGCCTATGGGGAGTAATCAGCTGACAGGAACGAAATGAACCGTTCCGGGAACAATATTTTTTGGTTCTAACCGGTTCGGGAACGTCAATTTATTGGTGGAACTCAGAACCGAAAACGTTATAATTCCGTTTCTGTTCGGAACGGAACGTTTGGAAAAAAATAACGGTTCAAAGCCCTGGTCTGGAGAGACTGCTTATGGTGCCTGCCTGTTACCTATGGTTTGCTGCCTTACGAAGACACATAGAATCTTAAGATTCTATGATCTTTTGAGAACAAGACTCTAGTAGAGTAGAGTAGCGTTACTCTACTCTACTCTAGTCTACTACTTGTAGAATCTTGTTCTCAAAAGTGTAGCATCAAGTAAGTGGCCTTCTCATAGCCTCCTTACTAGTCATATACAATATCTAGGTACTTCAGTAAGGATGTAGAGGCATTACGGATTAAGAATTCAGACTAATTTCTCATTTTTCCCTCCGCTTCTGTCCGCTTCTGAATCCTAGGCTCTCTGACTGAGAATGGCGTCAGCTCTTCCGGAATGCCCGACACCTCCCAGAAGGCCCCTCTCTCTTCAAACTCGTCTTCCCTGACCGAGACGGGCAGCAGCGGCACCGAGGAAGCCAGCTGCTCGCCCCGCCACGTCAAGCAGGAGTGCGACTCCCAGCCAGGCTCCTCCACCTCGGCCGTCCCAGGCCCCCTCTCCTTCTGCTCCTCCTCCCCGTCCTCCTCCTCCCCCTCGTCTTCCTCCACCACGCAGCGGCCCAGCCAGTCCACGCAAGCGCACAGGCACAGCTGCAGCACAGCTCGGGCCCACCTGTACCCGCGCACGGCTGTCCTGTCGCGAGCGGCCTACTCTCTGCTGGCTCCGGGTGCCCAGGACCAGGCCAGCTCCAAGGCCCTGCTGCCCCATGCCGATGCTGCCTGGAGCAGCCCCCTGCGGCCGCCACTGCCCCTGCAGCTGGGTGGCGTGGAGCAGTCGCTGTACTACAGGCAGTGGACCTGTGCTAGGAAGCACCACGCTGACGCGGAGGGGCCTGCCATGCCACACCCGAGGCGCCTGCTGCTGAGTGGGCCCCCACAGGTGAGTGTCACACGCACAGTAGTAGTGTGCAGATTTTATTTTCAGGGAGACAGTTCCAGCCCCCCCCCCCCATTTATTGCTGATGCCGCTGTCTGGCATCCTCGCTCGTGACATTTAGTCTAACTCAGCTTTATGATGAAGGGGTGGTGAAATAACCTGCATATCCTGTAATAGTCAGAAAATAATCTGTTCATAAACTATCCACAATTTTAAAGCCCTTTGCGCGGAGCCTATGCTATAGCCTTACTGTCACCAACATTGTAATGACCAAGTCTTAATCTGTAATGTCATAGTCTCTCTGAAATGCCATAGCAATATTGTTATGATGTACAGTACTTGAGTCCTTTCAGCAATAAGTGAACAAGCCCACCGGCCGGCTGGCCCATCTGCGCAAAGAGGCTACAGAATGAACAAGGAGAATTCGATTTAAGCAATAAGTGTCAAAGGCATTTCTGTCTAAAACTAGAGAGTGGTTTTCATGAAACTTGTACTGTACTTGCTGCTTCTGCTGCCTCAGCTGCTCTCCTGGATTTTCAGACTTTTGCCGCAGCTTGTAACTGACCTACATTCATTCTCTGATGGCTGACGTCTCTCTCTCTCTCTCTCTCTCTCCCTCTCTCTCTCTCTCTCTCTCTCTCTCTCCCTCTCTCTCTCTCTTTTCCGTGCTCCTTTTTTTATCACCGTAGGTGGGGAAGACAGGTGCTTACCTGCAGTTTCTGAGGATCCTGTTCCGGATGCTGATCCGCCTGCTGGAGGTGGACGTGTATGACGAGGAGGACCTGGAGGAGGACATAGCCGAGGGCTCGGGCGAGACCCCCACCACCGTCACCAGGTGGCCCGACGTGGAGGAGATGAGGAAGATGCCCTTCGACCCCTACCCCCGGGACCCCAAATTCAGGATCTCCAGCCCCTTGTATTCGGAGAAAATGCCTAACAAAGCTAAAGGTAAATTAAATGGGTTGTGGTTTAATGGGTGGCCACATTTACATGAGACATTTGATTCAGAATTACTGTAAATCACTTCAATTCTGAATAAAGCTCAATTTAATTTCTGCTAAATTCCGCTTTGAAAACACTTCATAATTCGGAATTAAATGAGAGATTAAAGTAAACTTGACGGAACTATTTAATTCTGAATGATTAATTCGGAATTAAAAAACGTCATGTAAAGGTAGTCAATGTTTTAGGTCACCAGTAGGCCTGTAAGTTGCACAGCATCATTCCTCACTACTCATTCATGTCATGACGTGCGTTAATGTTGTATTTGTTTTTGTTTTCAGGGTTGAAGACTGAGGCTGGGAGCCAAACGCCTGCCAAACGGGACACCGTGTCCATTAGGCTAAGCACATACGCGGCCCACAATGCCTTTCACCACTGTGAGCACTGCCACCACTACTGCGAGGCTGGCCCTGCCACCCAGGTGAGTCCCTCTATTACAGCGAAATTGCTCCCAGTGGGAGGGCAGAGCGCTATTACTGGGCCAGCGGGTTATTATGGGTCTGTGACTTGTGACTGCACTCTACTGTCCTGTTGTGTAAGTGTAGTAATTAACAACTGCATATGGCTCTTTGTCTTCCTCTCTCGTTTTCTCTCTCTCTCTCTCTCTCTCTCTCTCTCTCTCTCTCTCTCTCTCTCTCTCTCTCTCTCTCTCTCTCTCTCTCTCTCTCTCTCTCTCTCTCTCTCTCGTTTTCTCTCTCTCTCTCTCTCTCTCTCTCTCTCTCTCTTATGTGTCACCTTTCCCTTCTTTCTGTCTTCCCCTCTCTCCCTCTCTCTTTCTCTCTCTCTCTCTCTCATGTGTCACCTTTCCCTTCTTTCTGTCTTTCTCTCTCTCTCTCTCTCTCTCTCTCTCTCTCTCTCTCTCTCTCTCTCTCTCGTTTTCTCTCTCTCTCTCTCTCTCTCTCTCTCTCTCTCTCTCTCTCTCTCTCTCTCTTATGTGTCACCTTTCCCTTCTTTCTGTCTTCCCCTCTCTCCCTCTCTCTTTCTCTCTCTCTCTCTCTCTCATGTGTCACCTTTCCCTTCTTTCTGTCTTTCTCTCTCTCTCTCTCTCTCTCTCTCTCTCTCTCTCTCTCTCTCTCTCTCTCTCTCTCTCTCTCTCTCTCTCTCTCTCCATATCTCCCTCCCCTGACCTGCCTCCAGCTCTCGGACTGCACCTTCCATGCCTTCACCTTCTGCTCCTCCATGCTGGGGGAGGAGGTGCAGCTGCACTTCATCATCCCCAAGGCCAAGGAGCGCCACTTCATCTTCAGCCAGGAGGGGAGCCACCTGGAGAGCATGCGCCTGCCCCTGCTCTCAGATAAGGTGAGGCACCGGCCCCGGACCGACCCATCGCAGGGTCAAGGGAGGATAGACTCTTTATCCACAACTTGATAAACAAAACATAAATTGGTTTGGTTGTTGTTGTTGTGGAGGTGGTAATCTGTCAGTGAAGTTGCTGAGTTATTATTCATATGTGAAAAATTGAGACAGGAAATGAATCCAACTACTATAAGTAGGGAGAGAGATAGGAGAGCACTGCCTTGGGTCGTATATATCGCAGGTTCTTTTCTTTTCAAAACTTCCAAGGAGTAATGGAGGGTCCCGAGGCAACATTGCTATTTACTTTTTATTTTTTCCACACGCACAGACACGTTTCGACTCGCGCAGGAGTCTTTTCTGAGGTGTAAAGCTAAAAGTAGGGATTCTGAAAAGCCAAGTTGCCCATCTGTGGTCAAAAGTAACACGTCGGCTTTTCTGTAGAGCAATAGCAGTGCTTTCAACTCAGAGTTTCTCTCATGGCTTCTATCCCACCTTGGCGCCCGCAGGACGGTGGCCTGAAGAGCCCAATCTTCACGCCCACCACGGGTCGTCAGGAGCACGGTCTGCTGAACATCTACCATGCCATGGAGGGAGCTGACCACCTGCACATACTGGTGGTCAAGCAGTACGAGATGCCCCTCTACAGGAAGTACTGGCCCAACCACATCCTGCTGGTGCTGCCCGCCATGTTCAACAGCTCCGGAGTGGGTAAGTGTGACCATCCCCGCCCATCCACCCACAACCTACGGGGAGAGCTCTGTCTGCCAATTAGCATACAGGCGCATTTTTTATTTATTTTATTTTTTTGCTTTTTTATTAGATATTTTTTTTGACTTTTAGATTTTATTAGTGATAGGGAAGATGGAGAGAGCGAAGGAAATGTTTGGAACAGAGACAGGGAAGGGTCGGCAAAGCACTCGGGCCGAAATCGAACCCGGATTGGCCACATAGCAGACGAGTGCCCTATTCCGTTAAGCCATGGAAGGGCCGTAGAATTGTTGTTTAATTGGCATATTTTTGCATTCAAATAATGTGGGCCATGACTCTGTTATAGTTTGTACTGCTTTAACTCTTGCCCATGTCTGATTTAAAAAATGTTATAATAACATTCAGGTTACACTTCATTTTGATGGTTCACTATTACATTGGATCTACCACATTAGGTACAGTGTAATAACCAGTATAACAACTAATACCATGTTATACCAGTGTAACACCATGTACCAATTTTGTACTCACATCTAGTGTTAGGGTTAGTGTTAGGGTTGGTACATGGTATTACACTTATTTGGTATCACACCCATTTATTACATATTAATATTTAGGCATTAACGGGACACTGTGTGGGATTTGGAATTTCCAAAAATAGCCATTTTTAGCTGCAAAAATGACTGTACTTGGACCATACTAGAAAATATTTGTTAATTACTTAGTAAACTTTCATGTAAAGAACAAATTTGGCAATAGGCAGCCCAGTTTCAATGAGCAGCTTAGTTGCAGTACCTTTTTTGACCATTTCCTGCACAGTGTCCCTTTAAGCTCAAGTTTGGCAGTCTTATGAATATACTGTATTATTAGTGTGGTTAAAGTAGTGTATGTTGTGTCTGTGGCGGGGTGCAGGAGCGGCCCGCTTCATGATTAAGGAGCTGTCCTACCACAACCTGGAGCTGGAGCGTAACCGGCAGGAGGAGCAGGGGGTGCGGAGACAGGACGTCTGGCCCTTCATCGTCATGATGGACGACTCCTGCGTGCTGTGGAATGCCCATTACTACGCGCAGGACAGCAGTGGGTAAGGAACACTGCACAAACATTCTCGTGGTCTGTCTCTTTGTCTGTCTCTGATTGGCTGTCTGTCCGTCCTTGATGTCTGTCTCTCTCTCTGTCTCTGTCTCTGTCTCTGTCATTATCGTTCTCTCTCTCTCTCTCTCTTTCTCTCTCTCTCTCTCTCTCTCTCTCTCTCTCTCTCTCTCTCTCTCTCTCTCTCTCGCTCTCTCTCTTGTTCTCTCTCTCTCTCTCTCTCTCTCTCTCTCTCTCTCTCTCTCTCTCTCTCTCTCTCTCTCTCTCTCTCTCTCTTTTCACTGAACCTGCTTGTAAGAGCTGGGCTGGATTGATGTCAGTTTAGCTGATGTCAGTCAGTCAAATCATTATGTCGGCTCCCATAAATCGTTTCAGGTGCATGATTTCTCTTGCCCAATTTGCATGTCAGTTTGCATCCATCCACAGTGCATCTGTGTGCGCATCATCCCTTGACCTCACTCCATACCAACCCCAGCCCCCGCCTCATCTCACCATGGCCCCAGAGGTCACAAATGTCTATGTATAGGGGCGGCTGTGGCCTATTGGTTAAGGAGATGGGCTTTAGATCAGGGGGTTGCAGGCCCCAGGAACCTTTCCCCTCGCTACCATATGGCTGAAGTGCCCCTGAGCAAGGCAGCTTAACCCCACACTGCTCCAGGGACTGTAAACAATAGCCTGTAAATAACTGTAAGTTGCTTTGAATAAAAGCGACAGTTAAGTGTAATGTGAAGTCATTGCTGAAGCACATGGGGATTACTATTCATTTTGTCTATGTCACTGATAGTGTTGTGAAGGAAGAATGTGCTAAAATGGCTGCACACTGTAATCTCTATCATCCTATCTGGTCCTCTCCCGCTGCCCACTACGCTCAATGTATGATTCTCTCACAGCGCCCCGGAGGTCACCAGTGTGTCTCTGAAGACGGTGCTGCGGCACATGGAGAGCACCCCGAAGATCGCCATGTACGCCACGTGCGGCGCCCGCAAGTGGAGCAGCGGCCTGGCGTCCCGACCCACCGCCGCCCCCTTCTCCCGCTGCCAGCTGCACGACTTCATCATGCTCAACGTGGACCTGACGCAGAACGTCCAGTACGACCTCAACCGGTGAGGGGGATAAAATCCTATTGTATCCTATTGTTCATTTGGATTCTTTTATTTATGCATTTCAAAACAGGTCAGTTTGAGTACAACAGAATCGGATGCTTTCTCTGATACAATAAATGAATCGTGAAATAAGTGGCTAGTTGTCAGTGATAGGTTGGGCTGTGCGTGCGTGCGACCTAAACCGGTGAGTGGGATAAAACAGGCTTTGAGGAGTACCATCACAAATATGTGATTAGAATTTTGCCCAAATTTTGAGTTCTCATTATGATGGCATAAGGACTTTGCAAGATTTTTTAACACAGACCTCGATGGGAGCAGTAGAGTGTTCAAGTAAAATTCTAGAAGAACCTGGGGAAAGTCCTTACTCCTCAAAGGGTTAAAAAAAAATGTATCCTATTGTTCATTTGGATTCTTTTATTTATGCATTCAAAACAGGCCAGTTTGAGTACAACAGAATCGGATGCTTTCTCTGATACAATAAATGAATCGTGAAATAAGTGGCTAATTGTCAGTGATCGGTTGGGCTGTGCGTGCGCGCGTGCGTGCATGTGTGTGTGCCTGCATGTATGGATGGCTCCTGTTCGCTGACGTGCTTTTTGAATACACAAATTATTTTTGTGGACAGAGCGTATTTTGAAGAGGTTGTTTGACTTGAGCGTGAGATTGAGTGCTCAGGCAAATGTTTGCATTGCAATAGTCTGCATTGTCATCAACAACAGTGCAAAAACAAACAAGTAATGATTGTGTTCTGATGAGCATGAGGTTAGAGCTTAGCCGTGGTGTATGCATATGTGCAGGTGTGAGAGTGTGTGCTCGCAGATTTGTCTGCATTTTGCATGAGTGGGAAATTTGCACTTTGTGTCAGAGACAGAGAGTGGATGTGAACAGACAGGTGTGTATATGTTGGCGTGTGTGTGTGTGTGTGTGTGTGTGTGTGTGTGTGTGTGTGTGTGTGTGTGTGTGTGTGTGTGTGTGTGTGTGTGTGTGTGTGTGCATGTGTGTGTGTGTGTGTGTGTGTGTGTGTGTGTGTGTGTGTGTGTGTGTGTGTGTGCACGTGTGTGTGTGTGCACGTGTGCACGTGTGCATGCCTGTGTGTGTGCATGCCTGTGTGCGTGCATGCATGTGTGTGTGTGTGTGTGAGTGTGTGCGTGCATGTGTGTGTGTGCATGTATGCAGGCATGGTGAGGGAGTAAATGCTGTGTCCTTCTCTGGTCTGACCCTGTGGTCCTCTGCTTTGGCTCAGGTACACCTGCGAGGAGGTGGACTTCAACCTGAGGGCCAACAGCAGCGGCCTGCTAGTCTGCCGCTTCAACCACTTCAGCTTCATGAAGAAGCACATCCCCCTCGGAGGACACAAGGACTTCCTCATCAAGCCCAAACTCATGGTGAGGTCCCCCTTCATCAAGTCCCGTTATGCCTCTTTTTCCACTGCCGGTTTTCTGGTAGGCCTACAGCTTGACACAGCGCGACTCAGCCACCCCTTTTTGCTTTACGATTGAGCTGTGTCGTTTGAAAAGCAAAAAGTGGAGGCTGGGTCGTGTTGTGTCGAGCTGTAGGCCTACCAGAAAACCGGCAGTGGAAAAGAGGCAATAGTCAGTCACTTGGGGGTCACTTAGGGGTCACTCTCTCACCCATTTACCCAGCACTTCATCCACTCTATCAGACTACCACGTTCACTCACTCACTCACTCACTCACTCACTCACTCACTCACTCACTTGCTCACTCACTCACTCACTCACTCACTCACTCACTCACTCACTCACTCACTCACTCACTCACTCACTCACTCACTCACTCACTCACTCACTCACTCACTCACTCACTCACTCACTCACTCACTCATTCAATTCAATTCAATATAATTCAAATATGCTTTAATGCCGTGACTATTGGTAACAGTGTTGTCAAAGCTTACAGATAAAATAAAAGTGGGTAACAGAACATTATGGTCAATTAAGAACATTAAGCATACATGTGTTATATATGTGTCACTCGCTCACTCACTCACTCACTCACTCACTCACTTCACTCACTTGCTCTCTGACTCACGCACTCGCTCACCCACTCACTTGCTCGCTCACTGTCCTACTTTCTCGCTCACTCACTCACTCACTCACTCACTCACTCACTCACTCACTCACTCACTCACTCACTCACTTGCTCTTTGACTCACGCCCTCACTTCACTCACTTCACTCACTTCACTCACTCACTCACTCACTCACTCACTCACTCACTCACTCACTCACTCACTCACTCACTCACTCACTCACTCACTCACTTCACTGACTCACTCACTCACTCGCCCTCACTTCACTTCACTTCACTCACTCACTCACTCACTCACTCACTCACTCACTCACTCACTCACTCACTCACTCACTCACTCACTCACTCACTCACTCACTCACTTCACTCACTTCACTCACTCACTTCACTCACTCACTCACTCACTTCACTCACTCACTTCTCTCACGTCACTCACTCACTTCACTCACTCACTCACTTGCTCTTTGACTCACGCACTCGCTCACCCACTCACTTACTCAGTCACTGTCCTACTTTCTCGCTCCCTCTCTCACCGTCTCCCTCAATCACTGACTCCAACACACCTACCAGATAATAGAATATTTCATATTAGATCTGACACAGAGTGGCAATTTCTTCCATAATAACGTTCATGTCAGCGTGAAGTGAAATCCTATTTCCTCCTACCTTCTGACACATCCCCTTTACTGACTTGCCTTAGTCTGCTCCCCCCACTATCTCTCAGGGCCTGGAGGGCTCCACCCCGATCAGCGCCTCCCAGTACGTGTGCGCCCCCGACAGCGAGCACACCCTGCTGGCCGCGCCGGCCCAGTTCCTCCTGGAGAAGTTCCTGGGCAGCTGCAGCCACCGGCTCTTCCCCAAGGCCGTCTACAACCCCAGCAACCCCGTGCTGTCCATCGACAGCTACCTCAACCTCGGCCCTGAGGTAATAAGGCCGGCTGATGACTTTTTTTTTTGTCCCACCTCAACTTTAAAAGACTAAAGCTGAATTCTGTGTATTTGTAAGCACCTGTTTTGTATAAGGCTGTTTGTATAAGGCTGTTTATGTGTGGTGTCTCTGCACAGGTCTCGGTGTGCTATGTGAGCTCGAGGCCCCACTCTGTGAACCTGGACCATCAGGGCCTGGTGTTCAGTGGCCTGCTGCTCTACCTGTGCGACTCCTTCGTGGTGTCTGGCCTTCTGAAGAAGTTCAGATTCTTGAAAGGTGAGCTCAAAGTACATGTGGTGCAGTAAAAAAAACGAAAAAAAAACCATACGTGGACAGTAATTCTAACCCCACTTTAGATAGGTAAATAGTGGTTATTTTTTTCCAAATTGTATATGGGAAGTACCATGAGGTTCATTACAATACTTTAACAGCAGTTATAACTTTTTGCACTAAATATTAAGTGTTTGATGACATCATCAATCTAAGAAATCCACCGATGTGAATTATGACCATAACAAGCATGTTTATATCTGAAAATCAACCACACCAAAGGGCAATTTCAGGTTTTAAAAAATATTATGATGTTTAGTACAGTTCACTTGAGAAGTCTATGTTGTTAAAATCCAAATTTACAATAAAGGTAGGTTTTTATACAATATAAAGCTACTGTCCACGTATGTGGACGTTGCGCATCAAGGGAGTCTAATGATAAACATATTATTTATGATTACCGTGAGAATATTCTGCTCATTTTGGGCAAATACTTAATGTTATGAGCATTTATAATGATTATAGTGTGAAAATAAATTATTTTTAACATATTTAACACATTTTAACACTTTTAATTTAATAAATTCAAGAAAAACTACCTAAAATTAGTGTTTCACGCACGTGTCTATAGGCATATTTCGGGTTTCTTTCACCACAAAATGACACAAATGATGTAGGAATGAGCTAGAATACATGCTGAATCAAATACAGATCTGTCTTCATCAGAATTGAAGTTTTTTTCCACATGCAACAAGGTTTCCCCACAAATCTTGCCATAGCTGTGTATGTAAATATTGCTAAATTGACAGTTTTTTTTCTCTTTTTTCATCTTTGTTCGTTAAATACTGTAATATATAATGTGTAAGTGTCATATAATGTTGTAATATTACATATAGTAACATGGAAAGTAAGTAAAATAACTTGCATTTATAATAGGAGGTCTATTTAACACTATTTTTTCACAGAAAATACTTGAACATGCTGATGAATGACTACAAAACGCATGTGTCTGGAGGCAAATTTCATATTACCTTTCATATAGGGACAACATAAATGATGTAGGATTGAGCTAGAATCCATGCTGAATCAAATACAGATGTGTCTTCATCAGAATTTAAGGTTTTTTCCACATACAACAAGGTTTCCCCACAAATCTTGCCATAGCTGTGTATGTAAATATTGCTAAATTGACAGTTTTTTTTCTCTTTGTTTCATCTTTGTTTCTTAAATAGTGTAATGTATAATGCATAAGTGTCATATAATGTTGTAATATGACACAAGGTAACATGGGAAGTAAGTAAATTAACTTACATTTATAATAGGGGGTCTATTTAACACTATTTTTTACAGAAAATACTTGAAAATGCTGATGAATGACTACAGAACGCATGTGTCTGGAGGCAAATTTCACATTACCTTTTATACAGGGACAACATAAATGATGTAAGATTGAGCTAGAGTACATGCTGAATCAAACTGAGCTTTTTGTTCACCAGCATTGGCTGTCTTCTTGCATGCAATAAGAATTTCCCACATATTTTTCTATGACCGCCTATATAAACAATGCTATTTTTATATATATGTTTTTGTTGTTGGTTAATTACAGTGATATATGGTGTTAAAGTGTTATATTGTGTTGTTATATAGCATAAAACACCATAAAAATGAATAAAACAGCTTAATTTGAACTTGAAATACAGTATAGGCCTATATAACTTTTCACTCCTTTGATGCGCAGTGTCCACATATGTGGACAGTAAAATAACTTCCACATCAAAAGAGATTTTTGAAAAATTCCAAAAGATTCTTCATATTAGCTCCATTATGAGCGAGAAAATCAATATATAAAAAATCTTGCACATTTTTTTCATGGTGTCTGCATGAAAGGGTTAAAGGGACACTGTGCAGGAAATGGTCAAAAAAGGTACTGCAACTATGCTGCTCATTGAAACTGGGCTGCCTACTGCCAAATTTGATCTTTACATGAAAGTTTACTAAGTAATAAACAAATATTGTCTAGTATGGTCCAAGTACAGTCATTTTTGCAGCTAAAAATGGCTATTTCTGGAAATTCAAAATGGCGGACCATGGAGAAGATCCCCCTTTTCATGTATGAAAAGTGCAATTTTTCCAGTTATAATGAATACTTAGAATTTGATGGTGGTGTTAAGTATTCATGAAAAAGGTAACATTAGTGAATGGGCAGCATGAATTCTGGAAATAAACAGCTAAAAATCTCACACAGTGTCCCTTTAATTATTCCTGATTTGTGTATGTTTGTATGCTTACATGTACACATGTATGTAGGTGTCTATGAGCCTTACGCATGTGTGGTGGTGAACATGATTGTATAAATATACAACAAGCCTCTATTTTTCTCCATGTCTTAATTCATGTTCTGGGTCTAATGTTGTGTTTGCTGGTGTCTGTCTCTGTGCAGGAGCCACGTTGTGTGTGATCTGCCAGGACCGTAGCTCCCTGCGGCAGACCATCGTGCGTCTGGAGCTGGAGGACGAGTGGCAGTTCCGCCTGCGAGACGAGTTCCAGACGGCCAACTGCAGCGAGGACCGGCCCCTCTACTTCCTGACCGGCCGCCACATCTGATCCGACTGACCCCCGTCACCCCTTCCACCAACTCCCCCCATCCCCACCGTCCCCTGCTCTACAACCCCGGCCCCACACTGTCCCTACCCCTGTGGGGACGCATGGAGAGACGAGTGACAAACACAACTCCTCCACCCCCCACACCCCCCCTGCCGTTCCAAAAACCCCTCCCCGTGTCACAGAGACAGGTGGAGAAACAGTGGGGGCACAGGTGGTGCCTTTTCCGTCTCTCCGCCACGGCAGTGACTAGAGGCAAGCTAGCGTGTGGGGGGGGTGCAGCCTGCAGCCCGCAGCCTAGCACAGTCACTCACTTGCTGATGGATGTGTTGTGTTGACATGTGGGCATGTGGGCAGTGGACTTGGTAGTGACCCTTGACACCTCTACGTCTTCTTATACAGGGCAAGGCTTGACATTGGACCAACACGAGGTTTCACTTCTCATGTCCTGTCCACGCGTGGCCAGCCTATTGACTGGCCTTGCCTTGCCCCTCTATGTTACATTTCTATCAGAGCTGCTTTTTTTCCAGATGCTCGTCACAATTGCTTTTTTTGTTGTTGCTTTTTTTGCGACGAACTCCCCCCAAAGACTCACGCAGACACTGTGAGCAGCTATTTTGAAAGATTGTAAACCTGGTCCTGTTTCCAGGTTCTCGTGGTATATCTCTGGTGGGATATACACTTTATCTCAGGGTTTCGCCTAGAAGGTTATTACTAATGCTTTGCTTTATTCTGCCATTAGAGCTCAGTATTGGCCTTTCCTAGCACATTGTCCAGGATCCTTTATTTTATCGTTTTGACTCATCAAAGACTCTTCAACTTCTTATTCCTTTAAAAAAAACCTCAAGATTTTAGATCCCCCGTCGGCTATTTGTTATTTTTTGCATATTATTATGCAGTTTATTCTGCTGTTCCAGCTTGGATGTGAACTTAGTCAATCAGTAATTTAATCATAGTGAATGTTCTGGAGGACAAGCTGGCAGCAACGACAATGAATGTCCCATTCACAAGCTTGGTGAACTCCGAAATCATGCTGAAACTCGCGATCAATCCAGAGAGAAATCAACCCCTTTGCTTTAACACAAGACTTTAAGTATTTATTTTACACGTTCAGCCTTTCACATTGGAAAAGATGAAAATAGACTGTGATTGTCTTTTCATCCAGAGACAGAGAGGAACTCATGGTCTTGCATCATACAGTACATAGTTCAGGGTTACTGTCAGTGTTGTATCTAGGAGCTGCTGATGCTGATGGCTCCTGTTGTGTGTGAAGATCAGTCCACTGTTACAGACCCATCGTATCACTCTCTTCTCTGACCACTGTGCCTTCATAATGTGGCATATCCTGGAGACCAATCTTGACTCCTTTCTCAACCTCTCACAAAAAAAACGTTCCCTTTCGCTGTGAACACGCTCACTACCTACCATTGTGACCACTGAATTCCGAAATTCCTATCTTTGTATGGTTATAAAATGGTCAAATGTTGACTGTTGCATACTTAAAGGGCACCATAGTTTGACGTTTTGTCCATGTATCTGATGCTTTGTCACACCTGTGTGACTTACTGCCATTGTGTTTCTGATGATGTACTATGTGCCTGTGCTTCAATTGACAAGTGTTGCCCACCGTCACAGCTTGTGCCTGAACGTGTTGCCGTACCGCTTCAGTGGCAGCCTTGCAATCTGTATGACCTGACCTGAAACAGTCTGGTACCACTGTTTGCAATGTTGGGGGGAAAAATATGTGGTCTAGCTTTTAACTTTGAGAAAGTAGGCCCTGTAATCAGTTTTATATAGGGAAAACACGGTTATGTTAGAAGGGAGCAAAATTTCCATTTTTTTGTTTTGTAATGTGCAAAACTTGTTTACATGTGAAAGTTGTCTATTAATATATAGTAGTCTGACCTTTCCCCCCCAAATTGTGGAGATTGACATTGTTACTGTTGAGTCACTTTGAACCGAACGTATTGATGCTTACACGTTTCAGCATTCTGTGTTTTACCTAGGCACAAAGAATCTACCTAAGATTTCTTTATACCATTCTTTTGTAACCTGTTTTTACTGTTTGTTGGCTTGTATTTAATAATGAACAGCAGTCCCCTTTTGAGGGATTCTTATTTATTGTCCCGGCCAGTTTGGACTGATAATCAGGATGTCAACGTTTAGTGTTGCCTGTGCACTAAGCTTAAAAAAAACTGAAGAAAAAAATCAAGAGGGTACCAAAAAAAAAGATCTGTAGAAAAGGATTACTCGAAGACAAAGAAAAAAATGTGAACTTGCACTAAAGAGAAAAGAGGCCAAAATTATACAGATCTTAGCACACAGTCTTGAGCTCGCCTAACAAAGCCAGAGAACACCTGCAAACAGTGGAGAAGAAGACCACACGCCCCGCCTGAAAAACATTGTGACCCCTAGAATGTGTCTTGTATGTAGATAGTGTCGTGCACATAACTTATGCAATTTGCTTTTCACAATCTTCACAGAAGTATTTATCTGCTGTGCATACAAAGATGACTCGCTGCAGGCCTTGCCATTAAAGAAAAACTGTCTACCTCATTAACTGCCATTATGGTTGTGAGTTAATCAACATTTAACTATGGAAATAATTCAACTTTTTTTGTTTAAATGTATGAATGTATTAAAGTTACATTGAATTGAAATCCATAATTGTGCCTCATTTCATGTCAGGTGTAATATACCATATACAAACCCCAACTCCGATGAAGTTGGGACGTTTGGTAAACAGTGAATAAAATCAAAATGCTATCATTTTCAAAACATTCAATCTATTCATTAGATGGAGAATAGTGAAAAGACAACATATTAAGTGTTAAAACCGAGAAAAAATATTGTTTTGGGGGACATATGTACTCATTTCTAATTTGATAAATCCAACACGTCTCAAAAGAGTTGGGACGGGGATCAGTGAAATTTAGTAAACATCCAAATAAGATAAAACAACAAAGAAGAACATTTCAAAATGAATTGTACTGACGGACAATATAGGTGTCCAGGTATAAGATCATCACAGAGAGGCTGAGTCACTGAGAATTAAAGATGCAAAGGGAATAATTACCATAGTTATTACATACATTTTTGAATTCCCTTTGATTTACCACGATTGAGTGTATATAAGACATATTTTTGTTAATAAAATCATTGTATAGGTTCATGACATCATGAAATATATATTGGCTGTAGTCTCACTCTAGCACTCCAGGAATTAGAGCTATTGAAAATTTACCATATTAAGAATGCTTAATGCATGAAAATGATACAGGGGTGTAACATTCTCCTAAGCACCTGAGCTCACTTGAAATAGACCCAGAAGACATGGGAAACTGTCCTTTGCTTACAGAAGTCAGCAGAAGTTGTAGAAGTCCATTCTTTTTAACAATAATAGAGCATTGCACATCCTGTGCTACAGTAAAAATGGACCATCCAACTTGTGTTAGTGCTAGCTTCAAAAGTCAGCCTCCATGATGGCATGCGGGTGCAGTAGTGCATTGGTTAAGATGTTCTCACTCATCTGTAGAGTTAAATACAGTGCTGAATGGTATCAATGGGTTTTAAACAGCATGAAAATCCACTCATGCATTATATTTTGAAGGGAGATCTTCGATTACTGCCACATAGTAAGGTCAAATTGCATTCTCTACTATGTTTTAACAGTTTGGCTCCATCATAAGGACCAGCAGGTGACAAAATGGTGGGTTTTTGGTCAAGACCTGTCACACTGTAAGCACTACAGAAAGGAAAACATTGCAAAACAAGACAAGGAATACACCCACCATTTAAGCTGGTGAAATCATGTCCAAGATAGGAATTAACACTGTTTTTTTATATAAAATCATCTCATCGGTTAATGTATTTAACTGTTAAGTGTTGTCTTTTGTTTTGTTTTTAGTCTTCCTCGACATTTGCTGCCATTTATTGTCCCCGTCCCAACTCTTTTGAGACGTGTTGGATTTATCAAATTAGAAATGAGTACATATGTCCCCCAAAACAATATTTTTTCTCAGTTTTAACACTTAATATGTTGTCTTTTCACTATTCTCCATCTAATGAATAGATTGAATGTTTTGAAAATGATAGCATTTTGATTTTATTCACTGTTTACCAAACGTCCCAACTTCATCGGAGTTGGGGTTTGTATCTTTCCATGTTTATTGGAAATGACATTATTAACTGCATTAGTGTTCTCTCTTTCATAGCCTAGTCTTCTAGTCTTCTTCTCTTCTGCCATGTTACCAATCACATCACCTGCCATTTTCAAAGGGAGTATTTTTTATTTTTTCGCATGACACTGCAGCAGCTGTCTCGCCTGATGTATATCCCTACCTGCCAGTCAACTACCCTACTTTCCCATCCCCCCCTCAATCGCATTCTGATCTGCACACAGCAATATATGAACAGCTCTTTTCCAAAACGCTATATCCACCATTTTTTACTTTTTGCATTTTAATATTGGAATGGACTGCTAAGGAGTCTTATCATCTATGTGTGAATTCTTGCCATTCAAATGTTTTGAGAACATACTTTTTAAACCTCTATAAAATGCATGTTGTAATGCAATTCAATGGAATGTGCAATACAAAAATGTCAATTTCCTCATTCTATAAAATGGTTATATCTCATTTTGGAAAAGAGCTCTTCATATCCAGGTGTCTGTCTGTCTGCCTGCCTGTGTTTTATGCCTGTGGAAAAATACAAAAGCCTGACCGCACGTGTCGGTCTTACCCCTGTGGAACAGTAGAGCTGTGCCTCAGATACAGCACAATCCTATTGTTGAGCCTCTTCACGTTCCGCCTGAAATATGTTTAGCTGATGACTGGTGAAAAAAAAGTGCTAGGATCAGACATTTCCGCACAAGACCTCTCCGCTTTTCCAAGCTTAGAATGAGATGACTGCTGCACTCAGCAGGCCATGTGATTCTTGGGAGACAGAGAGAGAGAGAGAGAGAGAGAGGGAGGGAGAAGACTAGAGTTTACTTGTGTTATACATTGTGCAATGTTTACTCTTCTATAAAAATATGATACACAAAAATGCGTCATGAAACTTAATTAAAACATTATTTTTAATCTATCATAACATCCGAAGGATGCATGTGCACAGAAAACTAGCTCCAGCTGTATTGGACAAAGTAATGATTCTTTTATTTATATAAAGCATCCTTTGTCTCTAACATAGCACCAGAAACGCAGCACATCATCGCCTGAATTCCTCAATGGTGCTATTTGGCATGCAGTCAAGTTGAGTGGTTGGTTGGTGGACAGTCGGCAGAGGCAGTGGCATCCATTGGCCCAGCTGTGAGGGCTCTGTCGGTTCCTTTGTCTGGCCTTCCTCCACATCTGCCAGGGGGCTGTGCGATGCGTGGGAGATATCCAGAGCCAGATCTGTCATCCGCACTGCAACGTAGTGGCACTCTCCTCAGACCGAGGCATGCATGCGTGGCACTCTTGCTCACCTCGCTGTGTAAGGCTGCACACCACGCCACCGTGTTCCACCTCCTTAGCAATCTGTGCAAAAAACACATCATCCATCATACAACAAAAGCTGCCATCGTGAGGGGGAGGTCATGGCAACCACACACACACACACACACACACACACACACACACACACACACACACACACACACACACACACACACACACACACACACACACACACACACACACACACACACACACACAGCCAATGTACGCTGATTAACCTTCAATTACAAAGGCATATGGAACAAGCCGCAGAATAGTGTTCTTGTCAAGGTGCATTTTGTCATAGCACATTTCCACAGCTGAAACTGGATCTTTAAACCAATCTGCAGTGCGGATCTACGGTGGAGTACGGTGGATGCACAGTACAGTGAGGGAGCCATTACAGTATCTCTCTCCCTCCATCTCCATCTCCATCTTAGGCCAGACCCACTCAGCCTGTGTCCTCGGAGACACACTGTACGTATATATCTGCTGACTGGTTGCCTAGGCAACGCAAGGTAGCAAGTGGGAGCAAGTATTTACTCAGTGTGTGTGTGTGCGTGTGCGTGTGCGTGCGTGTGTGTGTGTGTTTCATATTAAGTAATTTCTTTATTTTTTGCTGATGCATTGGAAGGTGGAAGGTGGAAGGCATTGGGAGGCCTCAGCTTTCTGGCTATGTCTGAGGACAGGGAGGGAGGGGATCTCAGGACAGTTCTCCCCTGACCTCATGGCCCCCTGGCGAAGCCTCATCACATCTATTTTAAGGCCGCACAGCTGAAGATGAGCTGAATAAGAGAAGACAAGTGCTCTGAAGTTACCGCCTTCATACAGTGCTTGCTTTCCCGCTGGCCTTGTAGTAAGTGTTGCCAGATTGGGCAGTTTCCTGCCCAATTGGGCTGCCTAGGATGGCCATCTGTGGGTAAAAATGGTATATGGGCGGGTTTTTCTGTCAAATTATGGCCATAGAAATCAACAGAATTTAGTTCAAATTGGGCGGGATTTATTGCTTCCAGACATTTTTTTTTGCATTTTCTTGAGCTGGAAATCATCAGTCTCACCTGGCAACCCTGCTTTTAATAAAAGGGGGAGGGGGGACACATTGAGCATTGAGGGGGCTGTATGACAACACAGTCAGGATGTTTTTATGGTGCCCATGAGGATGTTCATTAACAGTGCATTGGTGCAAAGTGATGACTTGGACAACCTTTGAATGGTACTGCAGGGAGGGTGTTCTATAGAAAGGTACCTTTTGCCTTATTTGTGGTAATTGGTTGGTGTTTAGCCATGAGGCCAAAGCGATTAGGTCCACCCACATACAACCACGTCACCTCACCCCACCCCACCCCACTTCACAATCCCTTACGGTTAACGTGAGGTGAATTAACCTAGTTTTCGACAATGGGCATTTCATTTCACAGCTGGGCCCAATTTCAAATCATGGAGATAAACAATAAGCATGAGGATTATACATTTGCATCTGATCTGCATGCCTTGTGTAGTACTTCATGTACAGTATACACGCTCTGGGAAACTACACCACTAGCAATAATTCTCAACAGTGGTATTTGCATGATTCCGTTTCTAAGAATCTCAGAGTCAGGTTTACAGTAGCCGGACACATGACACGGGGCATCTTGACTGAGAGCCGGACTTTGTCCACAGCGACTTTTGTTGCTTTACACGTGTATATTTGTCAACACGGCCCTGGTTTGACGGTCACACACTCTCATTTCCCGCTTCAAGATGACGATTGGACCCCTCGGTCCGTCCTATTTTGCATGGGCATGAAGGGCAGCCAATGAGCACGCGTGCAGAGGCAGACTGACCTTTCCTCCAGTTACTGCACCTTGGCCATGAGTACTCCAACCAACTACCACTTACTAAAATCAGTTTCCCCACCACCACCACCTCTACCACCCCCCACCGCCACCATAAACATTCCCTCGTGCATGCACGCAACCATCTGTCTGAGAGCTCTGTGATGAGATTATATTTGAGGAGAGCACTGGGACAACGGGACATGGGAATGTGGCCAATCTGCCTCCCCCCCACCCCCGAACAGATGAGATGAGAGGGACAGAAAAAATACACATAGCATTCTACATGTACACGTGCATGAGGCGTATACACACACACACTCAGACACACATACTGTACACATATAAATAGACAAGCATACAAATGTATGTGCATGCATCAATGCACACATGAACACACACACACACACACACACACACACACACACACACAGAGAAGCATGCACACATGGGCATGCATGAACACACACACCTACATATATACACAGATGTAGGGCAAAAGGCGGATGTGGCACAAGGACATGCCAGTATTCACATCCTTCTCTCTCTCTCTCTCTCTCTCTACATCTACCTTTATTTCTCCCCTCTCTCTCTCTCATTACATTAGCATCGCTCTGTCTCTCTCTCTGTCCCTCCTGCTCCCCAACACTTGTGAGAGATATAGGCTCTAGCCAGGTGACCTTGCCTCTTGAGGCCACCCGGGGGCGGAATATGGCCGGGCCTCCCGTAAAGCCGATCCGGCCAACTCGCTTAGGAGGTCACCGTGTCACCACGACAGCTCACAGCTGGCTCAAGGCTAAAGCCTCCCTCCCCTTTTTTTTTTTTTTTTTTGGGAGTTCTTCCTCCCACTGGGATGGATGATCTCTTGGATGATTCCACAGTTTTATATAATTGTTTTTTTTTCTGATCTCCCTAAAACATTCTGTCCAGGCTAAAGAGTTCATCAAAACCTTTCATCCATGCTTGAACAGGTGCAGGCCCCTTAAAAACAAACAACAGTGTAACTGCATAAAAAACAGCAAAAACAATTGCAATGTACGCAACTGTCCTACTTTCCACATTTTGCACAGACAGAATGGACAACACGGAATGTTTCAAAGACTTTTGTGGTTTATTTAAGACATGGGCATATATGCACATACAGTACAGTACATGTGCATGTAAACATATCATACCCAGGCTACATTTATACAGTACATCCTCTCGTATTAAAATCTTATTGCTGCACATATTAAACACATCATCCTTTTACGGATCTATAAAAGGACTGACATTTCTGTTGAAGCTGTATGACCCTTGTGCTACAGTCAGGTGTTTTTAGATATGTAACATTTGGGTAACACTTTACTTGACGCCGGTGTCATAAGCATGTCATTACAGTGTCGTAATAGTGTCATAATAGTGTCATGCATGTGTCATAAACATTATGTCCATGTCATAAGCATTTTATGACTGTTGGCCTTAAGTGACATTCGGTGATGGCAAAGTCTTTGCCATCACCGAATGTCACTTAAGACCAACAATCATAAAATGTTTATGACATGGACATAATGTTTATGACTTATCTATGACTGTGTCATGACACTATTATGACACTGTAATGACATGCTTATGACACCGGCGTCAAGTAAAGTGTTACCAACATTTGTAATATGGTTCTAGAAGAATCTGGGCACTGGTGAATCATGCTACTCGATAGTCCAAGAGCTAAGATGCAAGATGAGAGATACATATATGTAGAATACATATATCCCACAAGGGGAAAAATGTCATGATGGTGCAAATGTCGATAGTGACATACTATGCATGACAAAGCAAATAACTTACTACTGCACAGAGCTCTTCTGTAAAAAATAGCATTACTGTCTACTTCATTATTATAATAATCAGAATCTGTTAAGCCTGTAAAAGAGTGTTTGTGTAACTGTGGTGTCAACCTAATTCAGCAATATGCCAAAGGAATAGCAGAGTAGCATCAAGCTGGCATAGGTTTAAGGCTTTGCCGACCTGTCAGCAAGGAGAAGAGTATCTAGTATCTACTCACGTCATAATTATCTGTGAATTTACTGTATGTGGACTTAACATTTGCAAAACGTCAAGGTCTCTGCGTGGAAAGTTCGAGGTATTGGGGCCATAACTAAAAATAGTGCAATTCCACATTCTTTGTCAGTACTTGTTTATAAGTATATCCAAGACATAACTGTACACTCAAAAGCTACTTTATGTGCGCACAGCTTGAATGAGTGGGGGAAAGAAAGTGCATGCAGAGAACATAAATAGTGTGGTCTATCAGATAAAACATTTCTCTCTTTTTTTCATTTTAAGAACAGACATGGACATACATGAGTTAATAAATTAAATCCCTGAGGACTACGGAAGCTACTCTACAGACATGATATGAAAGTGACAGTTTAGTGTGAACCTCACAAGGCTGAGCGTGGCTCCGTGTGCACTTCTAAAATTGTCAAACCACAGGATGATTCCTTTCTGGTTGTCTCTGGATTTCTCTATCTAGGTCCTGGTCCTTTCCCTGGTGTCTAAAGGTTCTTGTCCAATTTAGTTCAGTCTGATGTCACGGCCAATTCAGCTGGTTCTGATATCATCTCTGGTAGTAGTTGGTTCTTATACGCACGTCTTCTGACAATCTCGGTCTGAACTATGACGGAAGGCATAAATGGGAACACTGAAAAGGCATAGTATGAACGGAAACAGAAAGGAATCTGAACAACATCTACGACTTGACGACATGAAGAGAAAAAATGAAGACATGGACCAGACTTGAAGTGCCAAAATAAACAACATAACAAGAAACAATTGACGAAAACAAAAAAAAGACAGACAAAACAAATATACAAAACAAAAACAGACTAACAGCATGAACTCTATTTTCTTTTAAAACAGAATGTGCCCTTAGAAACTCTTTCATTTGGAAATGTACATTTTTTGCTCATGGCAAAGGGGGAATGGTAGGGACTGGAGGTGCTGTTGCCATAGGGGGGTGGGGAGCAAGGGGGCAGGGATGGGGATGGGGATGGGGATGGGGATGGGAGTGGGGATGGGGATCAAGGGGGCAGGGATGGGGATGGGGAGGGGGATGGGGATGGGGATGGGGATGGGGATGGGGATAGGGGTCGGGGTGGGGGTGGGGAGCAAGCGAGCAGGGATGGGGATGGGGATGGGATGGGGATGGGGATGGGGATGGGGAGGAACGGGGCAGGGATGGGGATGGGGATGGGGATGGGGATGGGGATGGGGAGGAAGGGAGCAGGGATGGGGATGGGGATGGGGATGGGGGTGGGGATGGGGGATAGGTACAATGTTAGCGCTCTGTCAGCTTGCCGCCGTGCTCCACCACGGCCTTGGCGAACTGCCGGAACACGCGGTCCATGTAGGTGCTCTGGCGAGGCCACATGCCCTCGAGAAAGCCAATATGGCCACCGTGACAGGTGATCAGCATCGCCAGGTTGGGGTTCTGCTTCACCGCCTCCACTGGAATGGCTGGGGACACAGGAGAGAGAAATGGGCTCATTATTTCATTTTTAGTTTTATACCCATTTAAAAGTAAAGATTTTAGTCATTTGTAGTTTTTTTGTCATTTGTTTTATACATGTTCATTTATGGCAGATGAAAATGGCTGAGGAGCAGACAGCAAGCTTTTTTTTCTTTTTTCCCTTTCCTACTTTTGTTAATTCCTACTTTTGTTACTTTTTAAAAAAAAAAACATATGGGGGGGGGGTGAACTTTATTTGGACAGGACAGTGAAGAATGGGACAAGAAGCGAGAGGGGCGAGAGAGACGGGGAAGTGTTGGCAAAGGACTCGGGATGGAATTAAACCTGGGTCAGCCGTGTAGCAGACAAGTGCCCTACCGTTAGCGCCACGGTAGGGCCCCAATTTCATTCGTCTTAATCAAGTTGATTTATGCCAAAAGACAACAGAGTGTATTAACCAGCTAGACTCAACCACTGACAAATTATTGTCAGTTTCAGAAGAAGTTGTTTGTAATTGTCCCCAAAAAACTATCACATCAGAAAAATCTAGCGTTTAAAATACATGGACCGGTTACCAAGGGTGATGCGCTGGCTACAAATAAAATGGGATAACCAGTTCTGTTGTCACGATTATTTAAAGATCCAACAGTGACACAGTGACCGACTGTGGGATGCTGTCACCACCATTTCCCACCACCACATCACTTACAACGGTCTATGCTGTAGCTGGCAAACATTACTTGGCAGTGGATACTGGAACAGTCAATCCTTTTAATGCCACCAGTATAGCAAGGGCCGCTCAGTGATGTGATGTGACTTTGATGACAGTGCTTAGTGTCTTCTTCTCCTCACCATGGTTTGGGGAGAAGACATCGTCAGCTGCATTCAGACACAGCATTGGCACCTGCACTGACTTCAGCCTGTGGATGGGACTGGCGTCTCGGTAGTAGTCGTCATTGGTCGGGTAGCCAAACATTATTGAGGTGAACCGCTCATCAAACTGTCTTATGGTCTTGGCCTGGGAGAGAAAACGACAGCGAGATGGGAGGGAAAGAGAGGGGGGGGGGAGAAAAAGAAAGACAGCACAGAGATAGAGACAGAGAAAGATATTGCTGTGAGCTCCAAAAAAAAACCCTGAAAAGCAGAGTAACAAAGTGCATGCACTGCAGAATATTTTAAAGTGATACTCAGATCAAGGACACCGGTTCAGGTTGTGGTAAACATGCCAGCAGTATATGCTACTGTATGAAAAAGCATTCACACTGTTTACAGCAAGCTAAAAAGAGACAGTCAGAAATAGTCAAAAGCCCTACACTTGGCATATTCTCCTCCCAGTGAAACGCCAACACATCCTACTGAAGTGCTTTCCTCCAAATATGGGTACAGACTCCATAGTCAGAACTTTATTTACGTACTTTGCTACATTTTTTCAACATTTCTGTGCCCAATAAATACAACCTTAGACAACTCAAAGTTAAAATGTTCATCAACCAAATAAAAACCCAACTTGAATGGACCCATTGTCGACTGAAAAGATTCAGAGAGCATTTTTTGACAACAAACAGATATGTGTAGTGCAGATGTTTATCACGTTTATGAAATGCTTTGATCAACTCATGTGGCAATGACAGTTAGGCAGACAGGGACAGTGCTTACCTTCATTACATGGTCAATGTCATAAAGCTTCTCAAAGACAGGTCGGTGGCTATAACAGAGGGGGATAAGAGCAGTTCAACCATCAGCACGTCACTATACCAGAGATTCTTTAAGTATAGATATATGCCAACATAATAGGTTTCTATGGGCACCTAGCGTGACCAGGTTCCGGTCTGCCTAAAGGACCGTGTCATAATACTCCTAGCATTGAATAGAACAGTCCTTAGGTCTGCCTAGGTCTGCCTAAAGGGGGCTCCCCCTAATAATAGAACCCGGAAACAATAGGCCAATGGAACCTCTCTCTCTCTACTCTCTCTGACTATACTGCACTAAGTAAAGACATAGCGTCGAAATGAGAAATCTGGCTGAGCAGCCCATGGCTCTGGACCAGGTCACAGCAGAACACAGCTTGAACAGAGTGGATACTGAGCTATGGCTCTGAGTATGACATCCTGCCATGCTGCCTTGTGCAAAAGTGTAAAACCTTACACATATGCTGACACACAGGCACGCGCACACACACACACACACACACGCACACACACATGCACGCACACACACACATACACACACGCACGCGCACACACGCACGCAAGCACGCAGGCACGCACACAAACACACACACACACACACACACACACACAAACACACGTGCACGCACGCACACACACACAGGTATGAGTGTAAGCTTGCACACTGGCGTGCCGTGCACACACACACATGCACACTTGCGATAAATAAACGGAGACACACCCACACACACACACCGTGTTCTCACACCAATACTGACCGATCCACAGAGGCCTGCAGGCAACTGGTGAGGTAGGAGTTGAAGAGGAACCGGTCCAGGGGCTTTTCTAGTGAAGCGGTGCACTCGAACACGTCCCAGCCAGCTGAGAAGACCACCACCCCCGCCAAACACGTCTCTCTGCCCTTACGACCCAAGTAGTTCGCCAACATCATCCTAAGCCGGGAGATGAGGGACATCTTTTAAGGCCAAAAGGTTTAAGCATTTCATCTTTGCCAGGGCACATGTTATCTACTTCCCCAATCCTATTAGTTACTGAGCGTCTTCTGGTAATGCGGGTCAACGTACAAAAAAAGAATAAATAAATAATAAAAACGAAATGTAATTGTTGATCCCTTCAAATGTTGATGCGTTAAGCTCCCCTGTGATTTGAGTTGGACAACAGCATGAGAAGCTGGTGAATCTTGTAGTGTCAAAACCTAGGAAGCTGGACTAAATGCACCATAATCTTAAAATTTCCTCAAGTGTTGATTCAACAATTAAAGAGTCAAATTTAACACTACTATGGAATATATTTGGTAGTAAATTGTGAAATCACTGCGTAGTAATACATAATACTTAACAGTATGTGCGACATACACATTTTATAGTCCATATATATTTTTATTTTATTATTTTTTAGGGATTTTTTCCCTTTATTTCTGACAGGTCAGTGGAGGAGAGACAGGAAAGGATCAACACATGACCCGGCCAGAATAAAATCTGGGTCGCCAGTAGGGCTGCGCAATTAATCGAAAATAATCGAAAATCGTGATAAAATCGTGAAATCGAAGTCGTGATTTCAATCGTGATTCAATCGTGGCAATAGTGACCTACCTTTGAGGCCGTCCTTGAAGCCAGAACATACTGACAGGCTGGTGTTTCTGGCCAGAAATCTGTCCACCTAAGTTTCATGCTATTGCCTTTACATAATTATTACAATTCATTTTATTTTGCTCATCCCGTATATATTATTCATTCTTGGTTATATTTCATCTTGTTATGATTTTCAAAAAAATCTGCAAAAAATCAATAATTGTGATTAATAATCGTGATTACGGTTTTGACCAAAATAATCGTGATTATGATTCTTTCCATAATCGTGCAGCCCTAGTCGCCAGTGTAGTAGGCCAGTGCCCTACCGTTAGTCCACCCCAGGGCCTTAAGGGCCGTACACACACGTCGCTGCTAGTTACTCGCTCAGCGGATGAAGTCAATAGAATGTCTACGTGTTCCAGCGAGTCTCGCTGGCGAGTAGGCGAGGAGAGAACAAGCGATGCGTTGTGGGCGGGTTCCGAGATAAACTTATTTTATCTTCGAGCGACGCGAGTTAAGCGAGTAACCAATTGGAATGCAGAATACAGATTATTGACAGGTGACGTTGCCCCTGTGGTGTTCTGACCACCCAACTTCTGCACGCCATCACACTTTGGTTAAAAGTGTTGAGGAAAATACATCCAATACAGTGTAGAACTACACCATCAAAGGCTCATGTGCATGGTTGTGCACAGCACACGATCAACGTTAAACATCGTAGCCCTACATTTTGTTTCGTACGGACGTTATTGGCGCGGACAGCAGGAACCATGAAAACCAGTAAACAAAATCACCCAGAGCGAGTGGCAAGTAGGCGAGTGAGCAAGTAGCGAGTAAATAGCAGCGATGTGTGTGTACGGCCCTTTAGGCCTATACAGTGTATACATACAGTATATACACAGGCCTCAAAATGAACTTTTTTCATCACCAGTCAAAAAGGCTAGCACGGTAGATGTCCATCTTACTAGCCAAACATACACTTGCCACACGTCAAGATGGGTAGTAAGTTGTCTTTTCTACCAGCCAAACTGACTTTTCACCAGCTTTTAGCTGGTTAGTGGGTGTTAATTTAGAGCCCTGCGTATATGAATAATTTTGCAGTTGCATATCGATCTTCTTGGTATGGAGAGGCTCTTACCCTCCCATTGACACCCCAGCAGCCAGGATGGGTGCGTTCTCATTCAGTCTGTGGAGGTGATCGATCACCATCTCCAGGTCCTCAGTATTGGCGGCACAGTACGTTCTTGGGGTCTGGGGAAAGAGACAAACATGAACAAAAATGTGTCATTATAAATAATCAAATTATGTCAACCTTTTATAGATCTATACATGAGTAATACGAGGAATGCATACATAATGTAAAAAGAAAAGCCACAAGTTTGATTGATTGGAAAGATAAAAAAAAACATTGTAGATAATAAGTCTGAAGTTCTTGCAAGGAGACCCAATTAAACTTGGTTGGAAATAGTTGTGATGCCTTCACATAAATGTCACATGATGTTTTCCCTAAATGAATGATTATCTGTCACAAGTGTAAGGTCACCACTTTCAGAAATTAAGATCAAAACTCATATTTTTGTAGTGCCTACTATACATCATTATCCACAAAATACAAAATGAAACCTTCTCATATCTACACTATGATTTGGAGGGAGTCTCAGAAACAATCCTTTTCTAATGCAGATAGCTATACAAGAAAGCTATACGGTTTCAAATTCCAATTTCAGCCCATTTTCTGATTACATCAATTCATATGCATTGAAAACATTATGCACATACTGCATTATGCATGTATTCTATGCATGAATTTCCCAATTTGCAATTTGAATGTATTGGGCAATCCTCTCCAGCTTTTGTTCTAAGGCCTTCATTGGTGCCAGCAGGTTGTCCTAGTTTCACCTAGCTGCAAGTATCCCTCATTCCCTCCCGCATACATATTCATACAGCACACTCCAAGCCCAGTAGCCTAGCATGCTGCAAGCTGCACCAATGAACTGCAGACCTTTTCTATAGCTCACTGATGCCCGTCCACATGCCCTGTGTCTGAGAAAGCACAGCATGTCCCCCAAGGCCAAATACCAACAACATCCATAACACGCTCCCCCCAGTTTAGCTACACAGCTTCATCACGGATTAGCCTCTGTGCGACAACACAATGTACACTGTCCAAAGTGCCTGGCCTAGTTCTGAGGCACACAAAACACGGGCCTACTGAACTGTTGATTATCTGTGAAGTATTTGGAGCTTGATTGAATTCTGGCAGGGGGCTCCGAAGTAATCGAGGGGCAACAAAGGAGGTCTGATGTAACAGTGTTAAAAGGCTAAGGCCCTGGACAAAAAAAAAGAGAAGAAAGAAAAACCAATCTGGTGAATGAAAAGTTCACATTAGCAACCAGGTCATTAGGCATCTAGTACTGCTGCCATGCCCCTCTCTCTAAAAGTGATGCCAAGGCTGCCATAACTGTCTGCATGAATGACAAAATACACTGATCGTTGGCCCATCTATAGGCGTTGGAATGGCCATCACATTTATCTTGCAAAGGCAACCCTTGCTGAAAAGACATAGCAGTAAGGATTTAGCAGAGGAGGCATTTCGGACGACGTTCCAAAATCATGTCCAGATTTCTGGAATGAGGCTAGCAACCCACTGGCCTACATTAACAATAGGGCGCATTCACACTGCCCAGTCACAGAGAGACCAGTCACAACAGCTTGTGAATGCTAACTTGTGCTGAACAGCACTTAAAAAGAGGTCTGCTGGGGTTTGCTGTTACAAATCTATTAAACATCCGTTCTAGAGAAAAATGAAAAAAAAATGTGACTGAAGTGACTGAAGGTTTTTTTTTTATGCAGCTTCAAGCTGTGACTCAAGTGCATTTAAAATGTTGAAAATGTTTTTTGCCGTGCTCAGCTCTTTAAGAACAGTTTTTTTTTAAAAGAACTACTACACCATAACAGCTCCTCTAATAATTTGCCGTAGTGGGCTATGTGTTCTGAGCATAAGACCGGGAGAGTGATTGTAGCCTACGACACTGCTCTCAGCCGTGACCATCCCTCTAAAAATGTCATTGTCCCAAGTGCGTTGCAGATGTCCTAATGTAAACCATTATCCATTTCCAGGGGTGCTGTGTGAAGGTCAGTGCAAGAACAGGCGGGCTGCGCAAAAAAAAACTGTCTGTGAAAATCGCAAGCTTAGACCACCCTAGTGTTTTCATTTGAACTTTAAATCCCAATACTTTCCAGGAGCTGGGTGGAATGTTGAGCTACAGTAATATTACACATTTTTAAAAATTGCAACACAGATCTACACAGCAAAAAAAAGGTTAACGCAGGTGTTAATGCTGTTAATGGAGGCACTGCTTTTAGAGAGTGCATTTAGCTCTCAGTCCAGTAATACGTACGCACAGACCAGTGCACGGGAAATCAATAGTTTATTACTATGGTAACAACACCACAAACTGGGCAAGCCAGCCCTGCGAATGCTCAGTTACTTAGTCTAAATGTTGATGCCTGTCCTCTCCTCTCCCTTTAAATGCATTCCTCTCCTACTAACCACCCACTAGCAGGTCCATTTAGTTTCTGTAATGCCTTGCCAGCAGTACGTTTCTATGCTGCTGGCCATACCAAAGCAAGGCTGTCCTGCCTGGATCCCATCAGCTTGTTAAAACCATTTACAGTGCATTCACAGGACACGGCAAGGTCGAGCACTGCCCCTGTAAGGCAAAGTCAAGTAAGTCAACCTGAGATGTATTGCTTATGCTATCCTCCGCACGCTATCTGCTCGCCTCTGGCCCTCTCTGTCGCAGGCCTCTATCTCTATCTCCAAGGAAGAAAATCAATAAGGGGAATCAAAACATTTGCCGTTTTGGTCTTAGGTATACGTCAGATCTAGCAGTAAGTGCATCCTGACATTTTGTCATGCGTCTTTGGTGTGTCTAATGCAATGATGTCATGACTGATATGTTTTCTTTTTGCAGAATTACAAAAGGCGTGCTACGGCTATAGCGTTACAGCGACAATGCTCACGCAGCCATATATCACGTTTCCTTTTCAGCTGCGGCTTTCATTGTTTACATAGCTGAAAAAAGAACAGCTGACGTTTTAAATGATTAAGAGAGAAGCTTCACCGCCGCGTTTAAGGTCATGCCCCCTCTCTTCCCCAGTGGCGAAGGAAGCGAGACCCCTTCACGTAAACACATAGACATTGTTTACCCCATAACATCATTATCTTACCAAGAGCTTCTCTCCAGACACTCCTCTGTTGTTGAACACCACACATCTGAAACGTGAGACAGAGAACACATGAGCTGCAGGCCAGGGCACCGCGCCACGCCACACCACACCACGCCACACCACACACATGTCTGACACACACAGCATCACCTACAAATGACAGTGATAACAGGCAGGTCCGCCAACAGGGAGGGGGGGGGGACACACACGACACAAAGGGGTATGTTGTCTAGGGCCCAGGGAGATAGGAGACCCAGAATTGGGTCCCCATTGTATTTCATGTACTGGATAGGGGGCCCTTACAGATGACTTTGTCCTGGGCCCAGAAAAAGCTGTCAGCCGCCCTGAAAACAGGAGCCAGCAAGGCCAGCGAGGTCAGAAGAGTTATCAGTGCTACTTGGACACATATATTTGGCGCATTCGGCAGGATACAGTGACGGCTGGGCAGTTATGTGACAGCAGCTGAGCGGCACGCGGCAGTAGTTATCAGCGAATGGCAGTCTTCATTTATCTGCGTTATCACAGGGGGCTGAGCGCACAGGGGGCTGCTGCCTGCTTCCCCTGCAGTGTTGGGACTGGGAGGCTTCCCTTAGTAAGCTGCAAAGCTGGTTTTAAGCATAAGCTGTAATGCATTAAGCCCGGAGAGGGAAAAGGAGAGGGTGCTGAGCAAGCCTCCCTGTTTCCCTCTTGCACTCCTCTCTCTCTCTCACTCTTGTTTTCAACCTCTTTTTTCTCTGACTATTGGTTTCTCTCACTCTCTCCCTTGTTCCTCTCTATCCTCATTTCACCCCTACCACCCCCACCCCTCTCTCTCCTTCTCTCTCTCTCTCTCTCTCTCTCTCTCTCTCTCTCTCTCTCTCTCTCTCTCTCTCTCTCTCTCTCTCTCTCTCTCTCTCTCTCTCTCTCTCTCTCTATCCATCTCCTTCCGTCTCTCCATCTTCTGCAGCCTTTGCATCACTGCTCTCCACGCCATTTGAAGAAGAATGATTGTGGTCTCTCTCTCTCTCTCTCATCCGGCCGGCGGGCGGGCGAGCAGGGCGGGGGGAAAAGTGCACCTCTCTGCAGCCCTGCTGCTTTGTGCCAGACTCAGCTCTTTAGCCCGGCCATAAAAACTGCTCTGCTGTTCCTGAAGCTCACCTGTACGCCAGCCAGACTATGACACAGCCCCATTGCCTTCCCCTCTGCCTCCCTCTCCACCTCCACCACCTGCTCTCACTCCCGCTCAGCGTTAGCGCTGCAATGATCAACGCCGAACATTTGTGCGGGCCGTCTCTACTCAGTGGAAATAACCACAGTGAGATTATTCATTCTCCACCTGGATTAGCAAATCTCCCTGTATACTAAGCAGCAGGCGCGAACTCACCTTGGGGTGTTGTGTTACAACGGCTTTTCATAAAGGCAGGAACGTAAGCAAGTAAACACATGCATTTTTAATAGGCCCACCACGTTGTAGCAAGTGATGAAAGGGATAAAAGAGTTAAAGGGACACTGTGCAGGAAATGGTCAAAAAAGGTACTGCAACTATGCTGCTCATTGAAACTGGGCTGCCTACTGCCAAATTTGATCTTTACATGAAAGTTTACTAAGTAATAAACAAATGTTTTCTAGTATGGTCCAAGTACAGTCATTTTTGCAGCTAAAAATGGCTATTTTTGGAAATTCAAAATGGCGGACCATGGAGAGGATCCCCCTTTTCATGTATGAAAAGCGCAATTTTTCCAGTCATAATGAATACTTAGAATTTGATGCTGGTGGTAAGTATTCATGAAAAGGGTAACATTAGTGAATGGGCAGCATGAATTCTGAAAATGAGCAACTAAAAATCTCACACAGTTTCCCTTTAAATTACATTCAGTTTACATTGCTGTTGAGTCGTGTCATGCAGGGGTTGTGTTGTGTGGTGGGGGATGTGGACACCTGAGTGCAAGCCTGTAAGACAGCATCTTCCTAATAGCCCAGTGCTTCTCAAGCCTCCCAACGCCCCCCTGGACCTCATCCTAATAGCCCAGTGCTTCTCAAGCCTTCCAGCCTCCCTGGACCTCATCCTAAGCCTGCCAACGCCCCCCTTACTTAGTATTATTATTATTTTTTAAATGGACTAATGTCCCTAATGACAACTAAGCACCGTCCCCCACCACCCCCATCGAGAAACACTATAGCTCAAGGCAGAACCTACGGTACCTATATCCATAACCCCAAGACTTTATTACTTGTTACACTCTGTTATTGGTCCAGTGTTACACTTTAATGTCTATGTATTTTCATGGGACAACGAGAAATGTAATTTCAGCTTCCTTGCATAACCTGTGCATATGAAGAGACCGACAATAAAGGTGACTTGGCTTGGGGCTTGACCTGAAAGAAAGCACCTAGTACCTATAGCCCAAAACAGAACTTACCTATAGCCCAGGTCCCGACTCTGTTGGACCATGTGCAGGATGTAGGACTCTCGGCTGGTGCCGGTGAGGCCGGGAAGCAGCAGGACGGTGGGCCGTGTGGCGGTGTCGGGATAAGAGGGGCTATCGTCGTTATCAACCCAATCCAAAGAAATCTGGCCTCCATCTGGAGCCCTGAGAAGCTCACTGCAGACATCCGCGACACACACACAGATAGAGCCACTCAGACACTGCTGCATTACATTGCATTGTGTTGCTGCAATAATGGCTATGCTTACATTACATTTTTAGTTCAGAATGAATAGTTCAGAATTTAATAGTTCAGTCTAGTTTACTTTGATCTTTCATTTAATTCCGAATTGTGAAATGTTTACATGACGTCTTCAAAACGTAATTCATCTTTATTCAGAATTAAAGTGAGTTAATTCTGAATTAAACATCTCATGTAAACGTAGCCAATCTGCATACGCATGTGACAAGAGTATGTGACTATGGGTAGCTGACCAAACAGGGAGTTTGAAACAATGCTTAATACTTTTATGTGGTCAATTATTAATGCATTGATGTTGCTGTTCTTAGCCAGTTTTGGCAACACTAAAACACATAGACAGGCATATCAATGAAGCAAATTAAGTCGGAATTTGAATGAAGAGACTGTGCATTGCTGCAATGCAGAGAGTAATAATGCACCATATTAAAGTTCACTCTCTCTCCGGCCTCTGAAATCAATGTAAATAAAATGGAATCAATGTATGCATAAAAACTGTTTACACAGCACATCAATTTTGTATGCAAATACAAACTAAAGGAATACTAACAAAACCCCAGCTTCCTGGAGCTTCCTGATTTCCCTGCCACTCCTGAACAGTCGGTAGACGTCCTTTAAGCTACGGAAAATGTGTGCACGTCCTCACAGTCACCCCCTACGCCTCTCTAAGTTCCTCCATGTTTAAGGTAATGCAATCAGACAAAGAGGCTAAATCCCAGCTGCTCTTTGCCCTGTTGGCCCGGTTATTTCCCCAGCGCCTGTCCATGCCTCTCTCCTCCCCTAACGACGGCGAGCTAATGACATGAGCCCTGTGAGCGTGTGCGTTGTATGTATTGTACGGCAAGACTCTGCGGCTTCCGCTGCCACTGCTGCCGCTGCTGCTGCTCTCTATACAGCAGCCTGGTTCGAGCTGAGGGAGCAGCATGAAATTTCAGAGGCTCCATTAAATATGTAGCTGGGGTCAGTCTGCTCTGCTCTGCTCTGTGCAGCGGCCCGACCCATAGGCTCTCCTGCCACCACCAGCAGCAGCAGCAGCAGCAATGCCCTGCTCCAGCAGCCACCCTCGCCAGGACCTTTTAATAGACATGATAAGTCCCCCAATTTCAATGAGGTGAGCCAGTTCAGAAAATATTTCCCACACACACATGCACGCATGTGCACGCACATATACACACACACACACACCTTCACTTAGAAACACATTCTCTCTCTCTCTCTCTCTCTCTCTCTCTCTCTCTCTCTCTCTCTCTCTCTCTCTCTCTCTCTCTCTCTCTCTCTCTCTCTCTCTCTCTCTCTCTCTCTCTCTCTCTCTCTCTCTCTCTCTCTCTCACACACACACACACACACACACACACAATACCAAGCACTGGGTTCACAGTCCCAGTACAGCAACAGCGCAGTGATAACTCATTCTCAGTCTCAGTGTCAAGGCGGTGAACCTGAGGAGTTGAGTTGCGGGAGTCACCAGCGTGCCAAGATGAGGTCATGCTCTCATCCGCCCAGCTTTTGTATGGAATACACAGCGGTGTAATGGCAGGAGTAGGCCTAGTACACGTAGCATTGTAATGGCACGAATAGGGCTACTGTACTACAGTAGCAGCAGAGAGACCGGATAAGACTGGAAGCTCAAATCTCAGTATACTTTGTATAATGACAATAAAGGCTTTCTATTCTATTCTATTCTATTCTATTCTATTCTATTCTAAGATGGATAATACTCCTAGAATCTCTGGTAGCAGCGTAATGGCACGAGTAGGCCTACCGGTACAGCTGCTTGTGAAGGGTCTCATTCATCCAAATCATCTTAGTCAAAAGAGTCCAGATGTAGGCAACGACATGACTTCCTTTTTGCAGCTTATCTTTTAAGCTACAAAAGAAGTCCAGTTGCCTACAAGTAAACTCTGTTGACCATGAGTACTGCCCGTGTGTAAATATACAATGTGGGTGGTTTCAACTGATGATTCAGTGACATATCACTTGCATACAATCACATTTCCAATACTCAATATATATATGGTATAAAAACAGCAGATAGCACCAAAGGAAATGGTGATCACATGTTTAGGGGCAAAGTCTGGTTATGACAGTTGACTAGATTGTGTTTGTCTATAAGTAAGTAACTACCTAAAAAATGGTGGGAAACTTTGATTACAGTGAATGTGGCTCACCAAGCAGCCTAACTACTTATATGTAACTAGTATACTCTATGTTGTAACTAGTATACTAAATGTTGCATTGCATTGTCATCAGCTGTGGACACGAGATGACACGCTAAACTGTTCAGTCTGTGACAACACACCCATATCCACTTCCTTCCTGCTCACTCCGTCAGAGCGGCGACAGACTGAGTGCCTGGCATAATTAATTCACCCGAAATGCATTCATTAACCGCGCACAGAAGTAATCTTCACAGGAATTTTCGTTGTTGCTGTGTAAACTCAGTGCACCCTGGTCTGTACACCATAAGCACAATAGAGCTCTTTCATCTCTAAGCTAAGCCCTGGCTGGTGAAACAACGGTATCAAACAGCCTGAAATATTGTTCCTGAGAGGGTGATTAACGCATCTGTAACTGTGCGTGCCTTGACCTCGCTTTCACCATATAACAAAGCCCAGGCTAAAGGGTTTTCTGGTGCATTATCAGAGGCAGGGGTTATCCAGGCAGGTGACACATACTGTAAAAGTGCAATGGTGGCACGTGCATGTTTATCTCTCCCGGGGGGGTTATATTTCACATGTAAAGCATATTAACCTGTGGCCTGCTGTTCCTGGAGTGTCAGCTGAGACAATGCAATGGTCACAGAGCTGTGATAAAACACAGCATACATTTGTTTTAGTCAGACTTATAGGACGTTGCCTTGATTTGGTAACTACTATTCACTAACCATGAATCTAAATGGAAACTTCAAATGTGCCTACAGCTTCCTGGGCATGTGCATAAGTATGTAACTCCTTCCGTCCATAAGTAACTCCTTCTGCAATGACAGATGTGGCAATGGTTGTATGTAGGCTAAATAACACATCTATGATTTCTTCTTAACTACATTACGCCTGTAAGCACAGAGTCATGACACACTTTACACTGACAGAGAGGTGTAGCGTGCTGTCTTACTTCCGATAGGTGACACCAGGTTTTGCTGTTACAAAGGGTCTAAGCAACGTCTGAACCCGGCTCTCCCAGCACCAGAAGGTGGGGTAGTATGTCTCCGACACCACAGGACATTGCTCCTTCAGGAATCTGTAGAACTTTTCGCCACCAACAACCAGCTTTGGCTTCTGGAAAAAGAAACATGGAAACAAAAAACTTTAAGGTGACATGGGACCAGAGAAAAACAGACATGTGGTAGGATGCAGTAAAAAGAACGAGGCAAATATTAGTTCCAGTGCAGGTGTTTGCTTCTAGGTCATTACCATCTTTTGGTGGAGCCTTGCAAGTATCACTACATTAAAAAAACGCTTTGGTAGAACTCCATGTAATCTACATTTACACTACACGTCAACTGTCACTGATACAAACTGAGAATGTAATGCACCAAGCTGTTTCACATCGCAACTGCTATTGCTTACAGACCATTCCAATGAACTGCTATAAGACATCAGCAATACAGTCAAAGATCAGTGGAAAGCGTGTTCCATCATGAAAAAAATCAAATCATCAACATAAACAATCAAGACGTGGGACACTCATGTATCGCTAATAATCAAATCCAAAATTAGCAGAATTTCAGGACCAAGGGCAGCAAACGTGTCCTGCTGTCAGATGGCTCTCCACGATGCCGGTGCATGCACCAAATTCACGCAGAGCAAGCGCGTCTCAAAAAATGCTGCTTTATGTCTACTTTTCACGCATCTTATTCTACTGAAATGATTAGGTTTGCTGCACCGGTAAATTCTCTCAGTGGCCAAAAAAATGCATCTTGCTGCCACCCTACCTTTGCTACTGATATCAAGTAGTAGCAGGCATACGCTGCGCTGAAGCCGAGCACCAGTGACAATCCAACTCCAGAACCGAAAAGGCCAACTTTTACTTGATTTTCCAGGTAATGTGACAGGTCTCTTGTCAAAACATTGAAATTCAGCTCCAGTGAGATCATTGCCAGGTCCCTGTTACCTCGCGCTTTTGATAGCTGCGGAGACAATCAGACGCCACTGTGCCGGATTCGTTTCCAATTGAGCAGAGGAGAGTCAAGGGGACCGCTGCTATATAAACCGCATCTTGCCAATGTGTGGCGCCCTTTCCCCATTACGCATTTTACGCAGTCACCGGGAGTCAGAAACACGCCGTGCACTTATGGTTTACAATACTTTATAGCATGTGAGATTTTGATGGGAAGATAAGGCACTTTGTTTTCAGTATTTCCCCGTCATGTAAACCAAGACGACAAATTATGATGTAATGGGCCTACAAACTATATTTTCCCAATAGGCCTATCTCAAGATTGCCTACTCTTTCAATCAATTGTATTTAAGCTAATTAGTTATTTAGTCTAATGACTTGCAAATAAACCACGACCAGTCCATCACACACATCCATCGCACACGTTGAAAGAGCCCCAAAAGGCATTTAATGGTGCAATTTTGAGAGGGATATTAAGAGGTGTAACCGCAGTCGCCCGGCCTCGGGCCACCTTTCTCTTGGCCGTGGAGTCTCTTACTGCCCTCTATTGAACAATTTCAATTATTGCAGGTGTGTTGGGTAGGACAGCTTTGGACTCTGTGATAAATGCTGTGCTCAAACTTCTTCTCTCACAAGACTGAACTGCTTTGACAATATGTTTAAGGATTTTACAAAAAAAAGTAAAATAAAGGAAATATACAGACCTATTTCCCATAACACAACTTCCTAACAATAACTAATGTCTAACATTATTTTAACTTCTGTTTTTCCCTGATGATTTGATAAAAAGGGATAAGGTTGTGTATTTTGAACATTGCTGACCATCTCACAATACATTGGCCTCCTCAAGTTTTTAATTTTCAGTGTTCCACCAGCAACATTAAATCAGATGTCATTGCACATTTTTACTGAAGTTGGCCTAATTGACTTGATTACCCTGATATGAAGCAAGGATTTTACCAGAATCAAAGAATGTATGGAAAACTGACTAACGGAGCAAGAAAAAATAAAGCAGAACTGTGCAAATATCTGTTTGAAAGCAAAATGTCAGTGAAAACAGATAGGCAACCCTTCCACCAAAATTAATATATAGCCTATATACAGTAGGGCATATAGCCTATGAAGTTGCACCATGAATTGGCAATTAAGATGGTGCAAATAAAATGTATGTTGATAACATTTCCCCTACTGTGATACAAGGTCAAGCTGACCTGTAACTGACTACAAAATCAAGGTCACATAGCAAGTTCATATGTGTGTGTGTGTGTGTGTGTGTGTGTGTGTGTGTGTGTGTGTGTGTGTGTGTGTGTGTGTGTGTGTGTGTGTGTGTGTGTGTGTGTGTGTGTGTGTGTGTGTGTGTGTGTGTGTGTGTGTGTGTGTGTGTGTGTGTGTGAGAGAGAGAGATGCATGTCACACGTGTCACATTTTCACGATTTGTAATGCAGTGTAATTAAAATAATTTCATTAGTGATTTAATTGCCACTTACTTACTCTTACTTAATCACTTTAAGCAAAAGACCGTAGAAAATCCAGTAATCACTTGCTCAATGTAATCCTACTAGAATGCCTCTTAAGTAATGTCCAGTTGGATGTTTTTCTACAGGTCCTGCTCCTAATTTACATGAGTTGAAATCAATGCTCCTGAGGCAGCTTTCTGTGTATTATACTGTCCATACCGGTTGTAGGATCATAGTAGCCCACCCCTTCTGTAGCACCACCCCCTCTATGCCACAATTTCATATTTAACTAAGTGGCGTAACGTGCTGCTAACCTCAACCAAAGTAAAAAGCACCTGGGTGCTCGATACAAAATAAAGAGAAGAGCACAGCACTCCAAGTACTGTGTTTTATTGCCGGTCAGTTTTGTGTTTTATTGTTTCGGTGTCAGGCAAACCGAAATGTCTGACGGGCAATAAACCACAAAACTTGGAGTGCTGTCCTCTTCTCTTTATTTTGTACAATTTCACATTTACAAATAGTTATACTCTGAACTCTGAAGGTTTAATAACAACAAAGAAAACTTGGTTACATGTCTTTGGCCTTCAAGTGGGTATTCTGGCTGGCCACACAATTTAATTTCGTTTCGTTTCTTTTTGTCCCCCTCCATATCCATAGACGTCTCCGGATTTTTTTTAGTTCAAGGAACGTCTATTAGCAAAATGTTCAGAAAACTATTGCACGGATCTAATAGCCCAGTTAGATCTGTAAGGCTAAGATTACATGTGTGTCCAAAATCACCCATCTGTGTTAGTACGGTTATCTACTTCGCTAGTACAGAGTACTATGAGCCAAGCTTTTAAAGCTGAAGCGCAGGTAAAAAAGAGCAGGTGAAGCATTGATGGGGGTGGGGGGCTAGCTGGATGTAAAAATAACTCACTCCCAATTTATGTCAAAACTTGAGAGCCATGGTGTGTGTGTGTGTGCGTGTGTGCGCGCGCGCGCGCGTGTGTGTGTGTGTGTGTGTGTGTGTGTGTGTGTGTGTGTGTGTGTGTGTGTGTGTGTCATGACCGAATTGTGGATCTCATCACCAGTGCTGGTGGACCACCACTCTTCTCTGACCATGTTGTCTTACTGAGTCAGAAGCTGTCTCAGCTTGGGGTGGAGTTGTCAGTTATGGGAGGGAGGGGATGGTGTTCAGCATCCTGATGGCCTGGTGGATGAAGCTGTTGGTGAGTCTGGTGGTTCTGGACCAAAGGCTCCTGTACCTCTTTCCAGAGGGCAGCAGGCTGGACAAGGCTGTGTGCTGGGTGAGTCACATCTCTCATGATTGTGAGTACTTTTTGCAGGAGATGTATCGCAGGGAGGGCACGGGTGAATTGATGATCTTCTCAGCTGTGTTCAGTATACGCTGCGGGGATCTCCTGTTGTAGTCAGGGCTGTGCAGCTCCTGACCTAGGGTTAGGGTTAGCTCCTGACCCATAGAGGCAGTTGGTGAGGATGCTCTCAAGGGTCCCTCTGTAGAACATGGACATGATGGGTGGTGCATGGGGTACTGCTGTGCCTCCGTTTGCACAGGAAGTAAAGCCGTTGCTGGACTTTCTTGGCCAATGATGTGGTGTTGGTGGCCCTGGAGATGTACTCGCTGATGTGCACTCCAAGGAATTTTTGTGCTGCTCACTCTCTCCACAGCAGCACCATCGATGGTCAGTGGCAGGTTTTGGCTGTGACCTCTCTGGATGTTGACAACAATCTCCTTTGTCTTGCTGACGTTCTGCAGATATTTCTGTGTGTAGCATTTTTTTGGTTTCTTGATGCCTCGTTCCCGCTGCATCTTGTGGACTTTCCCTATCAGCCATGGCTTCTGGTTGGCGGCCTTAATGTGTGAAGTTGGCAATGTTTTCTTTATCCCTGATGTGTAGCCTCTGAGAAATATTTGAATCATGTAAATGTAAATCAAATGGCGGGTTCAAATAAAAGAATTCAAGTGTGTGTGTGTGTGTGTGTGTGTGTGCGTGCGTGCGTGCGTGCGTGCGTGTGTGTGTGTCCACATTCATTTCAACGGACAGTTATTTGTAACTGCAACACTCAGCAAATGTTTAGCAGAGGCTTTCAGAGTGTTTCATTGTTTATTTCTTCTTCCTTTGACATTAACTTGTGTGCGTAGATGCGTAGGCCCTATGTGTGTAGATTATGACCTTTTGTCTGCAGAGATGCAGTACATGGCGGTACAATCCTCAAGGACTGTATGGCTACGGATTGCATGTAATGCATTCTTTTGAAAACTGTAATTGGTTACAATGGTAAATCAGAAGTTCAAGACCAATAAGTCTGAACAAGGTATTCATTGTAACAGAGTATGTCTCTGCCGTGGCCTAGGCACTGGGTTACTGTGCCAGCGACCCGGCTTTGATACCCACCTGGGTCATTTGCCGATCCTTCCTCGTCTCTATCTCCCCACTCATTTCCTGTCTCTTCTCCACTGTCCTATCAAACATAAAGGCGAAAAAAATCCCTATATATATATATATATATATATATATATATATATGCTAAGAATACATAATTGTAACGGAGTAGTGTAGGCCTAAATATGATTTCACATATACCAGTATTTGTGGCATTTTACTCTGTAGTTATATATATTTTATTACCATTCAACTGCAGCGAATGTAAGCCACACAGGTCACAATGCGCCACAAAGTCCTTGCATTGCAATGATACTTGAACTTTGACTTATTTTCTTAGTAGCTGGGGACATAGGGAACCCATGGAACCTCTAAAAGTTCTCTGGGAAGCCTTGCAGGAATCCCTGGGTTCTTCCAAGAAATTGGTGCCTTTCTTGTCCTAGTAGAGGCGCCTGCTTGCAAGAATAGCAAACCATCTTGTGGTTCCTCTGAGAACTGTGAGGGGTTCCCCCACAGTGGCAACTGGAACCTCCAAATTTTAGTGTAGATGCTCAGTTGGTGGTGATCACATTAAGGATCACATTAACCCTTGTGTTGTGTTCATAAGCTGCATACACCTGTGGTGTGCGGGTCATTTTTGACCCGTGATAACAAAACTCAGCTATAAAATACCTAAAAACACTAGTTATCATCAAATATTGTTTTTCATCTCATGGCTAACTTGGTATGTATTCATATCCATGGAAATATTACTTGATGTATTCATCTTTTTGACTTTAAAGATCTTTTATCTTACATTATGCAAATCGTTTTTGATGACCAAAACTATCAAAATCTGCATAAATTCACTATTAATACCTCTCAAAGTGATACAATTAGTGATTATGTTGTCCATGTATTACAGCTGATATGAGAGTACAACAATCCCCAAATTTATTTTATTAGTTTTTCTCTAATATTAAAAAATATCATCAAGAGTGGCATTTGCGGTGTTCGGGTCCAAACCAACCCAAAGAGATTTATAGCAGGATAAAGACCAAATGTCAACTAAATTAGTTTTTCAGTGCATAAAATTAATGTTTAAATATGTTGACTTGGTGTTTTTCAATATTTATATGATTTTAGTGTGGTAAATATACAAAATAACAATTCTGTCAGAGTCACAGCTATTCCGCCAATCTAATGCAAAGGTATTGGAAATGAACACCTCAATGAACATGAAAAAAGTCACACTATTCATCTGAATCCCCTATGCCATGAACATGGACCATTATGTCATTGCCACATCAACTTTATGGAACGTATAAGACCAGTTCTACAGGTTTGGGTGCCATTATGAATTTTTGATACGTTTTTTGGAAAAAATAATGTGCAAAAGTGTATTTTGCAAACAAATGTGCAAAAAATCTCATTATATAATGCAGAAATGGATTCCCTGACCATGGAAACATATGAGTAGACACCAGAAATACATCTGTACTCCTTTCACAACAGGAGATATGACATATTGTAGTGTATGGGACTGTCCGGCGGCCATATTGGATTTGTAATATCAAAAAAGCTGGCAAAAAAAGTTCAGGCAAGAAATATGTTTTCCTCACCATAAATCACCAAACTGAAGACAAAGGGCAACCAACAGCTTTTCAGAAAGGCATACAACAACCAAAAATCTATACCGGGTCAATTTTGACCCCCGAACACCACAGATGTAACTTTTTTTTTTTTTGGACCTTTAAAATTTACTAAAATGATAAAACATATTTTTTTTGTGTTGAAATGATTGTGACTGAGGATTAGATGAAGCCTTATTCCAAGAAAATAAAGGAAAGTGTGTTTGTTTCACACTAAAACTTGAAAACGGGTCAAAAATGACCCGAACACAACATAAGGGTTAATCATTGAAATCATGTTTCGACGGTGAAACATCTTCATCAGAGGGTAACATAGATGTTGAAGTGTCACACTCAACATCTATGTGACATGTCAGGTAAACTTGTCAGGTAAACAGATTAAAACTTTTACATCTCTGAAACAAAAGAAACTTGACGACTCGATATAACTTCAGGCATAATGAACAATGTCATACATTTATTTTGAAATACGATGTTTGGTTAAATAAACAATGAATGCCTTCTCCACGTGAAAAGACAAAATTGTGAAGTGACTTATGCCTATACATTCATAATTTGTTTATTCAATTAAATTGCAAAAAAAAGAAGCAGTGCAGTGCACAGTTAGACACACGTAGGCACTGCCTGCACGAGGTCTGTGCTTTTGTGTTACATGTGCAAGACAGGTTTGATTGTCCGCTTTTGAAGGTCTGTTTTTAAAAGTGTAATTACATTAGGTTTTGCGACTTAGCAGCACCCTCAAAAGTGCAATATAATGTTTGATTGATTGCCCCCCTGAAGATCAGTTTGTAAATGTGTTTTTACTGTAAGTCATTGACATAGGCTACAGGTATATACGTCAATGGTGTAATTACATTATGGCTGTGACTGCCATTTTGCGACACCTCTAGAAGTGCAATTTAAACAGTACATAGGCCCCTATCGCAATATACAGTACACAGTATAACTGTAGGCCTACGTGTTGCTATCAGCTCTGTATCATGCGTAAAGACGATGTTAGCAAGCGAGACAGGTGGTGTGTGGTTTGACCCTGGTGTGTGATTCCTTTCAGACGGAAGGAATGAGAGCAGTTCATGGCACGTGGCTGTCCCTGGTGTTTCGCCAACACACTGGGTAAAAGACGTCAGAGGGACACGTTGGTTTGCCCTCAACTTTTTTGGCAGCTACTTTACAGTCCTCTGTAAAAATTTGCCACCCTCAGCAGTCATAGACGTGCCGCCTACAGCATGGCCCACCCTGTAAGGTGCTGCAGCCCTTAGTGTCTAAGCTGCCTATGTCTGCCTAAATGTCTGATGATGGTGTTGAGTAGAGTAGGCCTAGTAGGCCTACTTATAGTGCACCAAGCAAGCGATGTGATACTTTCAGCCAATATTAAACATAAACCAGGGTTCATGGTTACTAGATTGGAATGGATCCCCTCATGAGCTCAACACTTTCAATAGTCAAGTCAAGTCAAGTCAAGTAGGTTTTATTGTCAATTTCTTTACATGCACTGGTCATACAAAGAATTTGAAATTACATTTCTTGCTTTCCCATACAGACATAGACTAAATCTAGGTAAGGACATAGACAGTATAGACATAGAGAGTACTTATACATGGACTTAAGACAGTATGGACATAGACAGTGCTCATACAGACATTTAAAGTGCAAGACTGGACAACAGAAGACTTGTAGAGGACATACATTAAGAGGTATTGTTGTGCTTTTGTGCTTTTCCTAAAAGGTCCTTTATAGCGTTCTGACATGGTAATAGTAGCATTTGAAGAAAAATAAATATTAAAAAGGTCTGTCTCTAGTACAGCCCTGGGCAATTATTTGTAGATGATGGGAAGTAAGTTGCTTTCAACAATTTTGCAACATGCATAAATGCACAAGCTAAGTCACATAGATTTGATTTCTATAGTAGGCCTATTGTATTTAAGTATAGCCTTAATCAAAATATGCAAATTCATTCGGCCTGTGTGTGTGTGTGTGTGTGTGTGTGTGTGTGTGTGTGTGTGTGTGTGTGTGTGTGTGTGTGTGAGAGAGAGAGAGAGAGAGAGAGAGAGAGAGAGAGAGAGAGAGAGAGAGAGAGAGAGAGAGAGAGAGAGAGAGAGAGAGAGAGAGAGAGAGAGATGGAAAAAGACCACCAACTGCTGGTCATCAATACCACAGCAGCTTGCAAACATTGCTGGTTTCTACCAGCAGGGGGAACTTGTGATACTCAGTTATTTGTGGCCAGGAAAGGGTTAAGTACTCATTGCGTCATCTGACGCCACGGGAACTGCACGATACCAAACAATTCCTTCCTCCGCCTGCTGCTTGAGTTCTGATTGACAGTAATGGCGACCTCAGTTTTACACTAACGAATCATATCACCAAAACAACACTTTCGAATGGCGCGTATGGTTCACCAACACTAAATCTACAAATAACGAGATCGTATGTATCTCTAAAGTAAGTAATTTTTAAAAGGCCTGGAATGCTAAAGTTGGATGTAGCTAACGTATAATATTTTGGAAAGCATGAACAAAGGTCTCCTTTTTCGTGGCGATGTGGCTACTCGGTGGCAAGCTCTGGTTGTATTTTTCATATATTTTGGGATCTAAGCAATACCGCATACAGTACCAAGACTATTTGCTTTGAATGCAGATATAAGCGTATGTCGCTTGTTCCCGCAACTTAAAGCAAGATGGTAATGGGGAGCTAGCCAGCCCAAGTCGCATAGTTTGTTAGCTAGCTTGTAGCCTTAACACCCCCATCTTGAAACTGACCCCCCATTGTTGTAGGCGTTCTCGTGGAATACACACCGATGAAGCAGAAATACGCGTCACAAGAAGTTGGATTCATCTGTTGAGTCTTCGTCGTATCATCAAACTTCATCCTTGCAATAGATTCAAAAGTCTATCGGATCCCGTTCGTTTTTCCAGCTCGGATGCATTGGCCGAAGGGGACGTTTTGATCTTGCAAATGCCAGACGTTTGACGTGAAAACCATCAAGACTGGTTAGCTTGTGAAGTTAACCTGCTAACGTTAGCTATCTTTGTCACCTGGCTCATCAGAAAATGCACATTAGCTGCCTACGCCGTTGCTGAATTTAGACAGACCATTTTAGATGTATGCGATCCTAACACTATGCATTTTCTTTAATATCTTGCCACCACGTTCGTAACTTCAGTACAACTTTGTGCTTTGACATGCGCTTGTCGAGTTCAGATCATTTATTGGCACAATGAAGTGTCCAGAAAACAACACCAGACAGACTTAATTTGGCACAATAACCAGTCCACCCTTTAATTTCATCACTTGGGGGCAAATCGTGACTTTTTTTCTTAGTTTGGCGATAGTGTGGACGGTTGAGAGAGACATAAACAGCTAGCCTTAAGCTAACACATTTTGTTTTGTTGTAAAACTACTTGGCTCACAATTCATCTCAATGGAGAAACAGTAATGTGCGCGCTTCTATCCAAATCGGACAATTACGCATGGCGCATATTGATAATCTCAGTTGTGTTTTGTGGTTGAAGGTTTTGTTGGCATGTGAAAAGCTAGCCGGGTAATGTTGACATCGATACAGACTGAAAGATAAACTGTGTCTTGCAATCATAACGGCAATTTTGACGATCAATGCCTTTTTCTTGATCTTGTCATTGTGTGAGTAGCCTACTTGTAAAGGTTTACGCTTGGAATTTGAAATATTGTTACTTTGCTGTAGCGAGTTGGTTAAACCTGTCTTGACTTTTCCTGTCTGCCACTGAACGAATGCGATAGGTTTGGCTACAGACAGTCCAGTTTTGAGTCATTCAAGCCAGCACGTTTTTTTTTAAGTTCGTGGTATTTTTGTTACTGCGACATTTGTAGCTAAATGACCACCGGAAGGAATAACCGCATCATGATGGAAGGAGTGGGCGCAAGAGTCGTCCGTGGACCGGACTGGAAATGGGGAAAACAGGACGGTGGCGAAGGGCATGTTGGAACCGTGAGGAGTTTTGAAAGTCCCGAGGAAGTGGTGGTTGTTTGGGACAACGGGACCGCTGCCAATTACCGCTGCTCTGGTGCCTACGACGTGCGGATATTGGACAGCGCACCGACAGGTAAGCAGAGACTTTGGTGATTCTCTACACATCCTGGCAGACCAGTCAAGGTGATCATTAACTTGGCAGTGCCATGGTCCAGTTATGTTAACTTTAGCGAATAAGACATCCCATAACAAACTATTTATTTACACACGTTTCCACTTATTATCATCACCTTTAATCTGGTTACTTTGTTGTACACAAACCTTAAAAAGATATAAGGATGACCTTTTGTGCTGTATCAGCTTTGTCATTTTATTGCCAGAAACATAGTAGTGTAATTTGTTTAGTACTTGCACCTGGTAACATGTTTGGTACACATTTTGTCTGTATATCAAGTTGAGATTATGGATGCAATTTTGCTGCAGGGCTAAGCTGCGTCCCGCAAAAGTTTAGGAACCACTATCTATATTGCCTGCTTTGGAGCAGAACACATCCATAAGTGGTGGTCTCACTTCACACTATTGGATCCCCTGATGAACTGCATGGTTGTAGTTGTAGGACTCCCTCCCATGGCAACTCTGACCCCTGGGCCTGGGCCCAGACTAGCTCACCAGTCTGCCAGTTCAACTCTGGTTCTGTGCCCTCTAAATTGCGGACCCTTCCCTGCATGATGTCGGTCAGGGGTGTCAAACTCAAATTGACTGAGGGCCAAAAATAAAAATCTGCAATGAAGTCACGGGCCAAACTCAATATTTATTTTAAAAATACCCGAACAAGTGTGAGCTGTTTCACAGGCCTGAGCCCAGTCATATTCCTGCTACACCAAATTTCCTGATTTTAAGTCTTATTGTGCTATATATTTATGGTGCATGCGGGCCAATTGTAATACTCATTTGAAATGATCTCGTAAGCCGAATAAAATGATTCTGTGGGCCAGATCTGACCCCTGAGCCTGTGTTTGACATCCCTGTTGTAGGTATATTGACATAACCGACATCACTCTTGCTTTCCAGGTATCAAACACGATGGCACCATGTGTGACACCTGCCGCCAGCAGCCAATCATTGGCATCCGCTGGAAGTGTGCGGAGTGCACCAACTATGACCTCTGCACCACCTGTTACCATGGCGACAAGCACCACCTGCGGCACAGGTTCTACAGAATCACCACACCGGGAAGTGAGAGGTAGGAATGCTCCCCTTTCCAAGAACTCTTGTGCCCATATAGCATAGCACTCTCGATGAGCTTTTGCAGCCCAGAGGCTTTCATGTGGCATATGCTAGCTAGCTAAACATAACTCATTTTTCTCCACTGCTTGTGAGGAAGGCAGGACATGAGCCTAACTCGGCATGCAGAATGAGCACATGTCCTCAGCCCCCTAGCAGCGGTTGCCAGGCGACAAGCCTTTCCTCCTCTGTCAGCACTACAACAGGGTGCCTTGGCTAAAAAGAATGCAGCCCGGCTATTGTGGCTACTATTTAGGATTATTGATGATGCCAAATCGACACACAGCTAGGTTATGTTTGGGAAATAAAATTGGGGTTACACTTAACTTGACGTGGCGCTGCATAACACATTGATAGCAGCTGTTATGCACTTTGCATGAAGGATTCATGACTGTTTCGTAAGACGTTCATACCAGACCTTTCATAAACATGGAAGAGAAAAGGACGGCAACTTGTCAAAATAAAAGTTCAACAATTTCAAAGCAGCATTTCTATTTCCGTTCTGAAGCCGTCCTGATTACAACCAATCTGGGTGTTTCATTCAAATGTTCTGTCACTGGCATTGAAGTAAAACCAGTAGGGGTTAGATGATTTAGTGGCATGTGGCATGCCAATGGAAGGCTATGTTTTAGGTTGGTAGATACGCATTGTTCACTGACAGATTAGGTTTAGGAAACAGTTTTGGTATAGGCACAGTTCGACAAAGTGCACTTAGACGTGCTACATGATAGTGGCATGTGCCACTAAATCATCTAATCCCCTCTCAGTAATCATTGAGGGTTCAGAACAAAACCTCCAATGCTTCTTTGTTTAACTTTTATTTTGACAAGTTGCTTTCCCTCCGTCCACTAGGTTCTTGAAAGGTTTGGTATGAGAATGGGTCATGAACCGATCATGAATGCTTCGTGCAGACTTTATAACAGCTGTTATGAATGTGTTATGCAGGAACACGTCAAGTTAAGTGTTACCAAAATTGTGATTCCTTTATTCCCTTTGTTGGCAGAAAATAATGAGTCCTGGAGTTATACCGGCAGTCAATTGTCATGTTATTTTAGATGCAGTGTGATTTCCTCTCAAACGCTGGGCACCATATCTGTCTGTCTGGTTCCTGAAATTGTGTTTGGAGCTCACACAGAGATGACGCACTGCTCTAAGCCACTGACTTATTCTGTGAGATATAGAGCAGAGGTGCTAGCCTTAGCAGGGCCATCTTGCCACCACCTAGCAGTGTGTGTCCAGCTGGGGAGACTCGCTTGGGTCCCCTGGATGACTGCATCACCATCTTCAGATCTGAGTGCATTTGGTTTTATTGGGAGTTGTCTGAAAACGTATACGATGGGTGCTTTGAAAATTATTTGATTTAATGCGCTTCCTTTTATCACTGGTGAATTTTGAGTGCATCTGCAGTTTTTCGTCAATAAAAAGGCAAAATAACCATTTGAGCTTTTTCCCCCCTAAGCAAAGTAACATCATGCAGCAATTCAAGTTAAGCATTTCAACAGCGCACAGAGACAATGTCATCGTGGCATGAGCCAGAAACTTACTGCAGTGTAGAAAAACGCCACCATAAAGTCTGCTGTGGTTTTAAACTATTTTTATGTGTCAGAATGGCTCCCCTTCCAATGGGGCTTCATTGCTTTAACTGGTTGGGCATTGTGGAAAGGAGAGCTGTATTTTTCCATCACTGTTGTCTCGTTCTGCATTACTTAAGAACTGAGGACTGTTCAGAATTACAGGTTGTTTTGTTTATTGCAGCTAGCTCATTCAAGACATAATTAAACCATCTAAAGGGCTGTGTATGCTCTCGCGGTAGCCTGTTGCCCACAGGTCTCCGCAGATAGTTTTGATTTTTGCTCTGCACTAGGTCTGTGCTATGTTATTCATCGCCACAATGGCAGGGGCAACGAGAGGATTGTTCAAACTGCCTTACAAGGAGTAGACTACACCATCTCTGTTGCTTTGTAGCTTCATTTATTTACACAGACTTGACGGCAATGGAAATGGAGCATTTAAGAAATGTTAACCTGCATTTTTGATTGCACTAGCAGCCACCAAGGTAGTTTGGAACAAGGAAGTGGCTCATTGTCGAGAGCAGGTCGCACAAAGCGGAATGTTTCTGTGGCGACACCGTGCCGATAACTTCAGCGTCGTAGCTTGCAAGTGCACGTGTTGTCTTTGGGTTCATGTCAATAAATGAAGCTACGAAGCACGATGGACAACTTATTGAATGAATATCACACACATTTTCCTCTCGCAAACCGTCAGCCCGGTGAAAGTTGAACAAGGAAGTAATTGCTTGTTGTCGGGCGCAGAATGGCACACCAAGTGTCTGCGGCGGGGGGGGACAATCTGTGTAGCTGTCTGTATCACTGTGCTGACAAGTTGGTTTCTGAGCATAAACTACGTTTAAGTGGTGAACCTTTTACTCAGAGTGTAATAGGTTGTTAGGATCTTAAGAATATGAGGGCGCACAGCTTGTATGTCTCAAAGTGTTGGTGCTGCACACAGTTTGGGCAAATCCGCTAACGCTGGCTGGCTGTGTGAGAAAAGACTACCATACTAGTTCCACTGCCTTGATGTCACATAGCGGTTTCTCGTAGTACTCTCGTAGTAGGTCCCACATTCTAGGCACTGAGCCGTTCTATTTCTTTGCCTGAAATCGAACACCTTTGATTCTCCATAAAGAATCTCTGGGCCTCAGCTGTAGTTAGCTAGAGCTGGTTCTGATGCTACACGTGCAGCTTAACAGAAATGAGGACAGGTTCCATTTCAATTAATTTGGACCGATGGGTCTGATGAAGGTGGCTAAGCTAATCACATTACATAATGGAACAGTGCGGTCGGAGCAGTCTACAGAAGAGGGCAGACTAGCAGTGTAAATGTTGCAGCAATTGAAATGGTGCTCAGTTGCTGTGTAGTGCTTCAAGGAATAAAGTTTGTGATGGAGGTGGAGATGGTTTTGAAAGGCCACGTGTTACATTTTGAAAAAGTAGTATATGGGGGTACTGTGGCGCGGTTCATTGCCCATGGGACCCAGGTTTGAATCAGGCCAGTGTCATCTCCCAGCCCTATCTCATCTCTCTTCCCCACTTGATCACTGTCATTTCTGCACTGTTCTGTCCAAGGAAGGCATAACAAAAAACCCATAATATACAAGGGGAGGGGAGTATATGTCGCACTTGAACTCGATGAGCCAGTATTACTACAAAGGTCTGTTTTGCCATCACCATGAAGCACATGATGATAAACCTGATGTATACGTCTGTGCTATATGATGAGGTATCGGTGTGTCTATAGAATTTGTGGCTATATCGTTGCAGAAAGTATGTAGATGTGTCTTCTTTTGTGCTAAATTTATAGTTTTGAGTGAAGCAGCTTTTGGGTCTTTCAAAGAGGATTCGCCATGCATGTTTTCGGTTTGTTTTTATAACAGAGCGACACACATGCCATTTGTGTGTACTCCACCCTTGATCCTCTTTGCACTGCCCTCAATGTTGGCTTTTGATATGCGGGGTCTGTTTAGGAGGCTCCTGCAGCAGATTATAGTCTTCACACACCGGGGTTAAACACAAACAGCCCTCCTGTCTCAATCTGCCTCTGTCATTTCATTTCATGTGCTGTGCTGTTTTTTGTTGGCTATTGTTAAAGTTCAAGAAGTTTATTGCCATGTCGACATAGTCGATAGGAATTTTTCCTGACGTATCCCCAACATCAAATACATACAATCGGCAAGACGCACAACGGCAAGGCACAGTAAATATAAACACGGATAGACATAACAATAAACAGAAAGGGTCCCAGCAGTCATTGGGTAGCAGTTCAATTTCAGATTACCCCACCACTACTGCCCATGCCCATCCGTCTTTATCAGCATGCAATGACATTTTTTTTGACTTCCCCAAAAGAGCGGCTGCACTGTAGGATGCACTTCACTGACACTGAGTTGCACATAAAAGGGAGACGTGAGTGGAAGCGGAGGTGTTGCCATTGCCATTAGCAGCGTCTGCCTAACGCTGATGACAGCCAGCATCCGAATGATCTACGGCCACTTCCTGAAGCGCACCCCTCATCTGCCTTCCATAAAACGAGAGGGGGGGGAGGGAAACAATGGGGTGGCTCAACAGCTGGTCGTCTTTCAACCACGTGTGACTTCATCTCCCTCGAGACAGCCAGCCAGCCAGCCAGCCAGGCCAGTCAGCACTCATTGCATTTCAGCAAACAGGCTTGGCGGGGTGTCCATCCGTCCGGCCGTGCTGCTTGGCTGTGACAAAAATCGAGGGGTGTTTCCTCTCGTGTGCAGCCTTGCCAAGCTGCTCCCGCTCTCTGCTCTGCTCTACTGTGGTCTGTTCTGATCTGCTCCGCTGTGACTGACTGGACTGCAGGCCCTGTCGGGCTGGCAACGCATGCGAGAGATGAGAGATGCCCTATGACCAGCCAACTGCCTTGCTGCTCGCTGCTTGTTGCTGCTTGCTGCGTGACGATAGCAGCCCGTGTTTAACATTTTTCAGAGTGGCGTTTGGCTTGAGCCAGCCTTGGACGTTATGAAATACAATGCAAATCCATGCTCCCATGCCGCCCCCCCAGCCCCGATCCACGAGCCACCACCTCCTTGTCCCAGCCTCCGAGACATCACTCCACTACTTTGTGGAATTCCCACATTGTTGGGACGTAATTGAAATCCATTTGTCATTTCCTTGTATGAACCCATTTCTGCATATGGCCCAGGGCTGAGGTTATGGGCCTTTCTGGTGGAAATGAATGCGCCTTCAGATAGTCTTATCATGAATCAAAAGCACGGCCTGCTCAATATGCGGCCTTCATCGTCGCTCACGTGTAAACACCACTCAATCAGTAAGGAGCACAGCAAGAGGACTTAATTGAATCACACACACACACACACACACACACACCTGCGCGCACACACGCACATTGTAACCCCTTTGAGAGCCATTATCTATCAGCCTGTGTCTCACGAGTCGTGTACCTCTCCTCCGACTCGTAAACTAACCCAGGCAGACAAAGCCGACTTTATCTAGCAGAGCGAATCTGCTCATAATGCAGAGTGTGAGAAATTAGAAGTGAGTTATCCATCTGTCTTATTAAGTACAGTGCCGTTGATAAAGGATTTCACGTTTGCGGGAAATTGATCCCTCCGCTATATGTTACCTCCGCCTTTATACCGTGTTTGCAGTGAGGGGGCTGCGCAGCTACTTATTCTAAACTGGAGTCGATGCGCAGACACATTATGGAAAAACCATTGACTTATCATTTTGCACCGTTATACGTTTATTCCATCTCCCACCCTAACTGCTTCGTTATTTATTTATCTATGTATTTACTTATCTAGATTTAATCTGCCAGGGACTGCAGGCAGATAATATAATTGTAGAAAAGTGTTCTTTTAATCTTCCCTCAAACAACATCCTTTCTCTCCCCCTCTACATGCTTAGCTTTGTTTTTAAGCTCTGGCTCGGCCCACGCACAGGAAGCCGTGGACTGAAAGTAGGTCCTTTTCCTCGCTCGGTCACGGATTTTCAAAAACAGTGAACGTCCCTTAAGGTCCCACCTGTGTCCTCACACACATCTGTAGGATTCGTCTGTAAGGTGAAGAAGTTAGAAGTAAGAGGAGCGAGCGAGTGAGCGGGCCCCCCTCTCAGTGCCCCTCTCCAGTCCAAAACAGCCAGAGCACATCCTGTGAGGAGGGCCCGGTGCTGGGGACGAGTATATGAGTCAGTCCAGCCTAGGGGTGGGCGGCACTATGGCAAAAATGTCAAATCACGATTTTTTAACATAGAAGCTCGATTCCGATTTTTTTATCACGATCTTCCATCGAAAACAAAAAAACAAAAACAAGCATTTTATACACTTGATGACGTTGAAGACGTCAACATTAAGTAATAAGTAGACATCACTCTGATACTGATAGTAAACATCCACACACTGCAAAACGATCTACACAATTTCTCCACTTTGGCAGATTCAAGACGATCTTGTACTCAATTTCACGATTCACAATTTAATATCGTCATTTCTCCCACCCCTAGTCCAGCCCGAGTATTTGCACTCCGCCCCCGCAGGCTGGCCTGGCCTGGCCTGCACACGTGAGCGTCCTCCCTCCCTCCCTCCCCGCCCTTCGCAGTGTTGAGCCTACCGTTGCATGTCCAAACATGAGCCGTGTTTGATGAGACTGGCTGCTTGCTTTGCTTTGCTCTGCTTTGCTTAGATTGTCTGCACAGATTGACCTGGACTCGAATTGGAGTTTACAGAGAGTTTACTGTGACTAGGGGGTGGGACTAGGAGTTTGTGTGTTTGTGTCTGTCTGTGTGTGCGTGCGTTTGCGTGTGTACGTACGTACGCGTGTGAGGTGGGTGTGGGGGGTAGAGTTAGGGGTTTAAAAAATGAATGTACATGCCTGTAGAGCTCAGAGGATCAGAGATGGCCATCTGGATCCCCTGCTTCCCTCACTGGCGTGGTAATGCATGGGTCAGCTTCCAGATGGCAAGCTAAGCATTGCTGGGCACCGCTGTAATTTATTTATTTATCTAATTCTCCCTATTTTTTTTCCACCCGGTAATTTTACATGGTGGTCGGATAGTCTAGCCCAAGTTGGTTTTTTTTTTTTAATAATGTGCTGTGAATGCGCATACCCACCTGTTGATTTAAAAGAGATAATTACAAATGAACAGCACAGTTTAAAAATGTTGGATGGCGTGTGAAGGCATGCTATTGCTGATGCCTGTTTTGCTCCTGCCTAACATGTAATTATCGGAAGACAGGAAGTGATGCGTAATTCCTGCCACACCTGTAGCCATGGCAGCGTGCTATTGTTTGTTTATTTACATAGTGCAAAGCTAGCAGTCGGCTCCTCTGAAGCGTGGATGGCTTGGTGGGCCCTGTCTAACCAATTAAGTTCTCATTGTATGTCATGCTTCTCTCAGCCATTCAGGAGGGCTGGAAGTTATTTTTCCTGAGCAGACACCAAGGAAATGTGTCTGCAACCTTTTTGCGCCTTTCCCGCTTATCATTTAATGTGATGTTGGTGAACTATGAAGTGCCATTGCGGGTCAGGTCATGCTTTGACACCGCTTACCTTTTTTTCATTTTTGCTTTTTGTGCACTGACATTACGAAAGGGAATGAACCACCTTCCACCTTGGACAGTGCACAGAGCCGTGTCGCAGAAGCAGTATCAAAATAGCACGGCTTGACCACCAGATCTCTGGTATGTGGATGTGGCCGACATGCATCACTGGCACTAGCTATAGCCGTTGCGATGAGTCTGGGAGAGTGGTCTGCATGAGCGCTGTGGCCTGCTAGAGTGTCTCTCACCAGCTTTATTAGACACCAGCCTACTCCTTGCGCTGGGATTGGGCCTATGCTCTGCTATGCTGCCATTAGGAGAGAAAGCAAGGCAAGCTTCCAGCTGTTGAACCTTGAGCACCAGCATAACTTTCAGATCGCCCGTTAGTGTTGAATTGATGGCCCTGTAGAACCCCACCACAAGATCATTGAGTCACTTTCTGGAACATAAAGCTCAGTACTTTTCCCGGCCTTCACTATTAAGTGTTTTGTGTCTCAGACTAAATCGGTAATTAATTTGGGACGAGCAATGAATTGAAGGCAAGGAAAGCACTTAAACTATCTCCAGCAATGACTCTTCTCCTCCTTCTCACTGGTTTGGTTCTCTCTGATTCCTCTGCAGGGTCCTTCTCGAGTCTCGGCGCAAGTCCAAGAAGATCACCGCCAGGGGCATCTTCACCGGAGGCCGGGTGGTGCGTGGCGTGGACTGGCAGTGGGAAGACCAAGATGGCGGCAATGGGCGAAGGGGAAAGGTAATGCCTTACAGTGTATTGCCAGTGTTTTTTAGGCTCACGACTCTCTGAGTCAGTTTAGCTGCACATATAGAGGTGGGCGTGACGTCCAGGAATTCATAATAATATGTTGTAATCTGAAGGACAGACACAAGCTTTGTTATTGTTAAATGTTGCTATGTAGATTATTCCTGGGCACGTCAGTAGCCTACTTATCAGAGTGCCACCTAGCTTGGCTTACCAGATCACATATTGCAAGTCTGTGCACTGAGTTGGCATGTGTTCACTTTGTTGCGGATGGGCAGCTTCATATGCAACCTGTCTAAGTCCATAGAAAATGTTGCCGTCATCAGGGATATGAAGAACATTTTGCCTTATGGAACACATAGGCTAGACCTCGATGAGACATGTAACATAAATTGGCTAATTCCACTGGGGGTTCGCAGCAAATAAAGACATCAACACCATTAACTTTTTATTTATTTATCCTCTTTTAATTCACAAATAAATACGGATGCGGCATACAAGCCTGCGCTCAGTCATATTCATCGCACGCACCTGATGATGACGATGATGATGATGAAGTGTTATTGGCATGGGTGCGGTGCTGGAATTCGGCTCAATGAGGCGGAGAGCATATTGCCCAGAGAGTGAGGCGGCCATCTGTGTATTGATGATTGCAGGCAAATATGTTGTCTGTCGTAGATGCTTGTTTGGGTTTACAGTGTCATAAAAAAGGGGTCCACCGCTCCCTGTCTGCACAGCTAATAGAGCAAAGTGTTAACGGCGTGAAGTTAATTTCTAGGCCTTTGCATCAATGAAAAGCCTCACCTGCACCATAAACCCCAGTGAATGGAAGTGGGTTTAAGTGTCTGTTGAATGAGTGAACGAATGCTGTAAATTTCCAAATAATCTTTGCTATGTTCAGGCCATAGCCACTGCTCTGCATACGGTGTCCTCTTGTCTACGCTGAAAAGGGTGACGAATTGGGACGAACAATCCCTTCTGTGCAAAAATGTCTGTCCGTAGCCATCCTTCTCACCTCTCTCCATCTCTTTTCACTTCTCTCTCTGTCTTGCCCTTTCTTGCTATCCATTCCTCACTGTCTGCACCTATCCTATCCCTTGCCAACCACCCTCATCACTCTGTTCCTCTCTCTCTTCCGCCTATCCTGTCCCTGCTCTCCGTCTCTCTGTCTCTCTCTCTCTCTCATGTCTCTCTGTCTCTCTCTCTCTCTCTCTCTCTCTCTCTCTTTCTCTCTCTCTCTCTCTCTCTCTCTCTCTCTCTCTCTCTCTCTCTCTCTCGCTCTCGCCCTCTATCTCTCTCTCTCCCCTGCTTCCTTCTCTTCCTCTACTCCTGTCTGCCAGGTTACAGAGATCCAGGACTGGAGTGCAGCCAGCCCTCACAGTGCGGCCTACGTCCTGTGGGACAATGGAGCCAAGAATCTCTACAGAGTCGGATTTGAGGGCATGGTGAGTAAGCCACAACCAAGCCGTGAAAGGGAGGGGACAAGGGTGCAGAGGGGGGGCAGAAGGCTGTCTTTTGTGTCTGCCTGACCATGAAAGAGTGAAGAAAAAGGCACGTTCCTTCTTGTGTGTGCGTGTGCGTGCGTGTGTGTGTGAGTTAGAAAGAGAGAGTGTGCGGTGGTCGGGGCCCTCTTTGTGAAAGCCAGGCAGCCGGCATGTGCAGCCCCTATTGTGTGGGCAGCTGGAGGGGGGAGATCTGCATGAGAAAAAGAAATCTGTTCCCTCTCCCCCTTTATGAAGAGGCAATAGGGAGAACATGGAGGTCACTGCCTGGTCTCCGGCACCTCCCCTCCCCTCTCCTTTTCCCTCTCTCTCTTCTCTCTCTTCTCTCTCTTCTCTCTCTCTCTCTCTCTCTCTCTCTCACACTCTCTGTCTCTCTCTCTGTCTCTTTCTCTCTGTCTCTCTCTCTCTGTCTCTGTCTCTCTCTCTCTCCCTCTCTCTCTCTCTCTCTCTCTCTCTCTCTCTCCCCCCTCACAGTGGTCGGTCGAGTTCAGTTGATGACCAGCCCGGCCTCCTCTTTCTCCATTGGTTGATCGCTGTCATGCATCATCTGAATTCGGCCAGTAGCTGTGCTGTCTACCCAACAGCTTTTCTTTTGTTATTAAAATGCACTTCCACAAGGTTTTTGGTGCACATCTGCTGGGGAATTCATCCAAGTTGTGTGGCGTGCTTTTGTGGTACTGGTTAGGAAAGTGAGGAAGCATAATAGCTCTGGTCCTGTCCATGTTTGAGAAATCTGCCTCTTGTTCATTGTTTTGAACAGTAAGCCTCCCCACCCCAAAGCAGTAAAATGGTGCATTTGAAATCAATAAACGAAACTAATAAACGAAACTAAAAATATTCATTAAATCCGTGGCAGTATCCATGGATCGATTGTTTCAAGCGGAACTTTTTTTTTTTTTAAACAGAGCCAGTGTTTCAGAATTTCACTGCTCAGAAGTTTTTTTTTCTGTTCTGTTCTCAGTTTCCTCTTTTCCCTCCAGTTTGTGTTGAATTAATTACGGATGACACGGAGGCTGACTGCAGCCCCCCTATCTAAAGGAGCGTTGTTGTAAAACAAAAGCACTGTAAGACTAGAATATTGTTTTCATTGTAGCACGTTGTCTGTATGGACTGCAGCTGTGTGCCTCTTAAAACAACAGTAAAAGACAGTAATGAATGGGGGTGGGTGTCTACTGAAACCCCATGCCTGTGTAAGTTTCAGCTTTTAATGCCTAAGTTACAAGGGAGCTCCAGAGTGGTAGTACTATGTCAATGTTAGGTTTAGTGTGGAAAGGGAAGACAATATCTATTTTGTTGTTTGTCTGGTTCTTATGGCTTGTTTAGCTTGTCTAACTTGTTCATTTTGGTCGGTTAAAATCAGCTCTGTATCACATTTAAAATGTTTTCCTATGGGCAAAGGTAGCTGTGAATTTTGAAGTTTGGCTCTGTCCACTCAAAAAGGCCGGTGCCTCATGAAATCTTATCCTATATATTTAAAACAAGTTTATATATTGGCTTGACAAAAGCATTGTATAATATAACATTATATTGTATTACATAACATTGTACTATATTTACAGTATTTTATTTAGGGGTGGGCATAGATTATTTTTTTTAATCTAGATTAATCTCACTGTAATTATGAAATTAATCTAGATTAATCTAGATTAATCTATATCAAAACGGCTCATTCAGAATAGGCACGATAGCGAAATAATGCCGAAAAAAACCTTGGGGTTTCTTAAGACAGATGGCGCATTAGACCAGAGCTCATCTTTTTTTCCAAAATGCATCTCATCTTCAAAAAATGGTCATGTTGATACTTGGAGATGAAAAAATCACAGCAATATGTGTAAAGTGTGTCCAATATGTTAGGAAGCATTTACAGTTATAAGATACTGAAATTTCAAAATGAACGGCGCTAGGCTATAAATTGTAGAGGCAAATACAGATAAATCTATCAAACATTTAGGCTATTTAAACAATATTACCTCAACAATTCAGCATTTCTAAAGGGCAGAGAGAGAGAGAGAGAGAGAGAGAGAGAGAGAGAGAGAGAGAGAGAGAGAGAGAGAGAGAGAGAGAGAGAGAGAGAGAGAGAGAGAGAGAGAGAGAGAGAGAGAGAGAGAGAGAGAGAGAGAGAGAGAATCTGCCACTGACTGTTAAAAGGAGCAGCGGCTCCTTTAAGAGAGGGAGGAGCTCTGCACGTAGTAGGCACAGCAGCCCTCAGCGGAGCCAGGCTACTGGATATGCCTATCTAGAACCTACACTGGCACACGGCGATTTGACAGTTGTTCTCAGAGTTAGAATGCCAGATGAGTTACAACTCGACATGAATTCAGTTTGCAAAAAAAAAAAGTCAAGCGCGACAACCGCGAGGTTTATTACCGTCGGACATGAGAATATCTCACTGAATCGCAAATGTGCGCGATTGCAACACAAACATTCAGCGAGAGTAGATATTGACAGTTTCAGTTTGACAATCTTCAAAATGCATAGGACTATCACACGGAATGTTTTGCAATTATAGCACAGGCAAGATTTCAGGAAGTTGTTTATGTATTCCATGCAATGCGTGAGGAAATGTAGGCTATGTCGGGCTGGTAGCTACTCACACACAATAATGTCTCTCTATGCTTCACCTCAAACAATAACGTCTCTTTAGTCTACCACTTATGAAAAAGCACTCAAACAACAACTACCACGGCAGAGGGATTAATGTGTTCAGCATGCAAACACTTCATATTTAGTAGGTCTGCTGAAACAACAGGTGGAGAGAGGAGAAGCGTCTGGAGCGCAGTCTAAAAGCGTCTGTCAATTAAAGGCGATGGTGACCTGCATACCCAAACTCCAAACCTATATTTTGAGAATAGATTAACGTGCGATATTTTCTTTATCGCGCGACAAGAGTCTCACATTATCGCAGCACGTTAACGCCGATAACGGCCCACCACTAATTTTATTTTAACGGTTTTTTTGTATCAGCCTGATGACACTTTATTTCCTTTTCTAGTCGGATTTGAAGTGTGTCCAGGATGCCAAAGGGGGAACGTTCTACCGAGACCACTGCCCAGTGTTGGGTAAGTAACTGATGAGGGAGCAGTGTGGGGCGTGGGAGTATTGGCACAACACCTTTGGCACCGTTGGCACTGTTGAGCAGAAGTAAATGATGATGATGGCAACAACAGCGATTATAATGAACCCCTTTTGGTCTTGTCCAAAAAAAGCCCGGATACTAGACTATTAAACTGATAGCACGGGTGAACAGGGCAAAATTATGAGCAGCTGTTATAGGAAACGGGGCCAATGGTGACCCTTATGGTCATATTTCAGTTTGTGTCCCCTAGATGGCACCACAATGCAAAAGATGTCAGAGTATTGTACTGTAGCAGAGCATATGACACAAGGCCAGTACAAATATTACAGGCAATCCTTCTTTGGGGAACTGCAGGGTTAGTATGTGAGTGTTGGACATTTTTGTGTGGCTCGGTTTTCCTCATGAGCATACCTGCATTGAATGAGTACCCATTCGGTTGTCTTCTCCCAGCCTGTGTGGACAGGTCCAGTAAGATAAGGGTTACATAAGCTAATGCTAGACTGTGTGTGTCAGCACATGCCTTTCTTCCCAATGGGGTCTAGTTAAATACTGTTGTAATTAAAATGCAAGTGATGGGGAAAGAGGGTGTGTGGGGGGGACCTGTTTTAATATCTATCCAATTACGTTGCTTTGGTTGGGTGTGCTCGCTTTAATTGGCCACCACTTTTACTGTGTTACAGGTGGGGTTGCAGGTTAACCATTTTAAGAAAATGTACTATTATGACATCACGTTGGGGGTTCCGCAGGCTCATAGGAGTCTATGTAGAACCTTGGAATCCTGGGACGGTTCCCCCAACGTGATGTCATACCTGCAACCCCACCTTTAACTTCAGGTGAACAGAATGGCAGTCGGAATCCTGGAGGGCTGCAAATTGGCGACCTGGTTAACATCGACCTGGACCTGGAGATTGTGCAGTCCCTGCAGCACGGGCACGGAGGCTGGACCGACGGCATGTTCGAGACGCTCACCACCACCGGCACCGTCTGCGGCATCGACGAGGACCATGACATCGTGGTCCAGTACCCCAGTGGAAATCGGTGAGTCGACTGCCACTGCTGTTCATCATCTAGCCCACCTTTTGTTTACTTTTGGCTTTACTTTTGTTTTTTGTTTGCTCAGTAATTTTGTTTGTAATTCATTCTCTTTTCGCATTATGTTTGTGCTTTCTTGCTTTTGACTGATGACTGCTGAGACATGCTGCAGCAATATGGACACCACCTCTACTTTTAATTTTTGTTTTCAATTGCAAACCTAGCATGAGCAATATTCACAGAATGTTTTAACACAATTACTGCTTATTCTTTTGAAGTTGATAAATTCAATTTACCATGTGTGGCTGCTGATGAGGGCTGTCTGGCTACACAAGTCTGTTTTTTAGACATGCATTCAGTCTATTAAAAAACTGATCATAGTATTTTAGATTAGACTCATTGTTGTCTCCAACCTCTGGGCCTCAATCTGTGTGTGTGTGTGTGTCTTACTCGCTTCAGGTGGACGTTCAACCCGGCGGTGCTGACGAAGGCGAATGTGGTGCGCAGCGGGGAGGTGCCGGCGGGGGCGGAGGGAGGCACCTCCCAGTTCCTGGTGGGAGACCTGGTGCAGATCTGCTACGACATCGACCGCATCAAGCTGCTGCAGAGGGGACACGGGGAGTGGGCCGAGGCCATGCTGCCGGTGAGACGACCCATGCCAACTACAGTGTGTGTGTGTGTGTGTGTGTGTGTGTGTGTGTGTGTGTGTGTGTGTGTGTGTGTGCGCGTGTGCGTGTGCGTGTGCGTGTGCGTGTGCGTGTGCGTGTGCGTGTGCGTGCGTGTGCATGCGTGTGCATGCGTGTGTGCGCGCTGGTGTGAGACTGAGAGAGTGAGAGACTCCCTCAACTCTGCAAGTTCACAGCCTTGACTCTAAGACACATGAGCTATCACTCTACGTTCTTGTGCTGGGACTGTGAACGCTGTGTGTGTGTGTACCTAAGTACAGCCTGTATACTCCCATCATCTCTTCATGTGAGATGGAGGGTGTCAGGTTAAAGGTAGGGTAAGGAGATCTTGGGAAAAGCTACATTTAGAGGCGTGGAGCAGCAACAAAAAAGCAGCTGGATTTGATGGACATATCGCCATTTATTTCTATACTGGGTGTCAAGTTCGGCGGAGAGTGAGCTTGTGAGGTACAGTCCCAGTACCATCTCTGTACCAGACAGCTGAGTTTCAAAAGACATGTCACTATTGACTATCGTCACTATTTTCTGGGTGTCAGGTTAAGTTTGAAAACTTGCCAGGGATTTGCTGTAGATCCATGTTCTGTTGTGGCATTGCAGTGGTGGCTATATCTTTCTCCATATGCAATTACTCAAAACAATGGGCTGACCTCCGTTAATTCTGAATTTGCATACCAGACAGCTGTGGACATAATTTAAGACATCGTCAGAAGCAGGGCTGTAAATCAACTTTTTTTCATCACCAGCCAAAATGGCTTTTAGATGTTAATCTTACTAGCCAAACACACACTCACTAATGGGCCAAAGTGGCTGTTAAGGTGGTCTTTTCTCTATCAGCCAAACTGAAATTTCACCAGCATTTTGCCGGTTGGCTGGTGTTAATTTAGAACCCTGGTCAGAAGACAGGCAGACCACCATTTTTAAGTGTCCATAGTGGAAATGTACGTCTTTGAATTGAAGCATGTCGCCATAACTGTCTGGCCTAATATCCCTGACCTTGAGCCGCCCACTGCAGAGATCATTCACGTAAGCAGACATGCGCTCCTCCCAGGGCCAGGCCACAGTGCCATGCTGTGCCATGTTAAGGTGTGTGTGTGTGTGTGTGCGCGCGCCTGCCTGCCCGCCATCTATCTCCAGGCTTAAACTCCTGAATCAGTTCATTTCTCTCACCTATCGAGCCAAGCTAAGAAGCCAAATCTGTGTACTCGGGAGCATTATTGGTTCGATGAGGAGATTTAGTGCCCAGCCGGAGCGAAAGCACCAAGGACGCCGCATCCTTTAACTGGCACTGCACCGCAGCACTCTACTCACACACGCAAGACTAGAGAGGCTTGACCGGAGCATGGGCTTTTGGTTTTGAATTTGCCGTTCGGCCATTTTAATGAGGGGGTTGGGGGGAGTTGAAATGTAAGCAGAGCCCCGCTCTGCATTTCATTTGCCCTGAGGGATAGGGCCTTCCTATTGATTTGGGAGTGTTTTTTCTTTTTTTTGTTTCAGAGGGACAACAGAGAAGCATCTAGCACATTCCAAATACCTTCCTTCAAATGATTAACTAATTCCCATTGTGCATTCTGGCTGGCTTCATTTCATGTGGTTTTCCTTTTTGAATTTAACAGGCCAGAGGAAGACTAAAATATGGTGTAAAACGTGGCCCCTTTTCCGCTCTGCAAAACTATTTTTTTCATGCAAAATATCTTGCCATGCATGATAATGCGTAGTAGTGCAAGTTCAGAGATGTTGAAGTTTAACACCATGCCCTGGTGTTCTGGTGACTGATTTTTTTCAAGTTAGAACTTGTATAACTCATCATGGTAGAGAGAGAGAGTGAGAGAGAGTTGCTCTAAAGTGCTTGGATGCTCGGTGCACTTTTTTCCCCCTGAAGTCCTGAACTCGTCAGATTTATCTCCAGAGTTTATGTCCTGGTGGAGTGCCATAACTCAAGAGTGCTGGGGAAATAAAAGTAGTGAGATAGAAATAAAGTGTTAGAGGGGCCCATAGTGTAGGATGTGGATATAAACATACGTCCTGTCTGGTCCCAGGGCCATGGGCCACCTATATCGTGTGTGTGTGTGTCTGTGTCTGTCTGTGTCTTTCTGTCTGTGTGTCTGTGTCTTTCTGTCTGTGTGTCTTTGTCTTTCTGTCTGTGTGTCTTTGTCTTTCTGTCTGTGTCTGTCTGTGTCTTTCTGTCTGTGTGTCTGTGTCTTTCTGTCTGTGTGTCTTTGTCTTTCTGTCTGTGTGTCTTTGTCTTTCTGTCTGTGTCTTTCTGTCTGTGTCTGTCTGTCTGTCTGTCTGTCTGTCTCTCTGTGGGCGCATTCAGGGCGTCTGAGAACCGTGCCAGTGCCCGTTCCCGCACCTAATCGCAAATCGGCCGTCGCGTTACGCCCCAGATCTTAGCGCTGACGAACCGGAAAGTTGGTTCGCAATGCGAACCACAAAAATACTTTTTCTTTAAACCGTGACAATGTGGCCGTCAGCAGGTTCATCCGGGTAATACAGTCACGTGTGGAAAAAGTTCAGAGCCCGGTATGAACACGGGCAGTTCGTAGATAAGCTCTTTAGTGCCGAATGTAACTGGTGCGGGCACTGGCGCCGACTACCTTCTGGGCGGCCTGAAAACCCTCTGTCTGTCTGTCTGTCTGTCTGTCTGTCTGTCTGTCTGTCTGTCTGTCTGTCTGTCTGTCTGTCTGTCTGTCTGTCTGTCTGTCTGTCTGTCTGTCTGTCTGTCTGTGTAGGACACAAGCTTATGGCTAGCAGCCAGTGAATGCTTGACTCCAGTGTCTTATGTGGGTTAATGAACAGGCTGGCTAATGATGATGAGGTGCAGCAGCATCAGATTGTGGTGAGTGACGGCAGTTTAATACTGATTGCCACCACAAATTGCAGCCTCATTAATAGGCGATTGGAGATGCGTTCCCTCCAGGCGGCAGGCTACAGCTGGCTTCAACTCATCTTGGGGCGGGGGGAAAGTGTGATAATCGGTGTGAGCTAGCTCTGGGTCACTGGTTGAGAGTAGAAAGAGAGAACCCCTTGGTTAGGTGGAGTCTGGTGGATGGTCAGGTCTGGCACAGAAAGACCCACTGGGCAGTAGATAGCTCGGATGTAGTTTTTGTGTCTTCTGTGATGCTTTTTGATTGTGTTCATAATCAAAGTCCTTCATGTCAAACATGCCTATCCACTGGACTCCGCTCGATCGGGGTTATTTCAGGGGTGGATTTTGATAGCTCCATTGATTAACTGTAGACTAACTGTAGTATAATGTCAGGTGCTGGTCTGAGTGTCCAGTCATCATGATCATCTATTGACCTTCAATTTGCTCATCTCGATGATGGCTTTTCTTAGCTGTGTCTGTGAGCTGAGTCTGTGATTACTCCATAGACCAACGGTAGACTTGTCTTCTGGTGTTGGTCCGGTCTGAATGTCCAGTCATCATGACGATGATGCTCCCCAGCACAGCTGCTTGGCTCTCAAGCACACTTCACTCTCATCATCTGATATTAGCCCCGATGTCCGTAGGGCCCCGGTGCGCATTGGAAACTGCTGTTTTTCCTGACCCATCGGTGTGTTTTATCTGTCCCCGCATCCCCCCCCTCCGCCCCCTCCACATAAACCGGCCGTAAAAAACAAACTGTGATACGGCGAGAGGCCAGCCACCACGACACCCCCACTCCCCTCCACCGTCGTCAGACAGAAAAGCCCCACTGAAATAACATCCTGGCGCTGATGAGCTTTAAAAGGTGGCTATGGGCTATTACGGCTGTGGCCCTGCCTCTGGCTCTCCTTTATGCCGCTGGCCAGCAGATTTCTTCGGCTCGCCTCCTGGACCATGGGGGGAATGTGAGGCGAGGCAGGTGTGGGATGGTGGACTGCTGCTAGGTGCCCTTGGTTTGTGTGGCATTTTCTTTTTCTTCTTTTTTTTCTGTGGCAAAGCACCCCCTGACCACCCCACCGGCCTAAAGTAAAAAACATGCACGCACGCGCACACGCGCACACACACTCACCTTCCTATACTCACAGACACACTCGCCTACCTATACACCCCCACATAAGCCTTCATACACCCCCGCCAACCTCCCTCCCTCTCCCCCTCGCTCCGTTTGTTGTCCTCTATGGACAAGGCTTAACAGAATTCCAATAGATCCAGTTATGAGCAATAGAAATGAGAAATGGGCCTACAAGCACGGAGGCCTGTGGGTATTCTCATTTTAAATAAGCCAATCTCATTTTTAAAAGGAAAACTGTAGAGTTATTGATTTGCTCCCTCCTCCGTGTTTTTAAGAAGGCTTTGGGCAGTCTCCTTTGAGATGGAGGAGCTTGCGAGCATGTAAACACAAACATCTGCGTGCGCGCGCACACACTCACACACACTTATTCACACATGCATAATTACACACACACACACACACACACACACACACACACACACACACACACACACACACACACTCACACACACACACACACACACACACACACACACACACACACACACACACACACACACACACACACAAACACAAACACCTCTTTCTCTCTCACACCCTTTTTTGATCATACACAGACGCACAAACACACAGTCCTATTTCTCTTACACTTACAAAACCACACCACCACGCACACTAACAATTACAAAGCGGCATACAGGGAACCATGCAGTGATGCACGGTCACACATAAAATCCACTCTCTCATTCCCACCTGCATATTTGCGTGAGCGAGTTTGTTTCTCTTGACAGACAGTCGGTAAGGCAGTCAATCAGTCGGTCACTCACTCACAGCCAGTCACTCACACACGTACACTCGCACACACACTCACACACTCTCACACGCTCGTTCACTCACACTCTCAGTCACTCCTTCACTCACTCTCCCCTGTCTCTCTCTGTGTCCTCTGCAGACCCTGGGCAAGGTGGGCCGCGTGCAGCAGATCTACTCGGACAGCGATCTGAAGGTGGAGGTGTGCGGCACCTCGTGGACGTACAACCCAGCCGCCGTGACCAAGGTCGCCCCCGCCGGCTCCGCTGTTACCAACGCCTCCGGAGGTAGGACATTGCAGCCAGAATGCTGCCAGGCTCAATGCATCATCAACAAAATCATTTACCTTAAGCATAGGAGTGTAACACATAGGTGCACAGCCTCCATGATGATACGATTCGATATCGATTTCTTAAGGCAGAGATTTGATTACTTTGAATACTTAGGAATGCCCCATGACACAATTTGGTTTGATTCGATTTTTTTCAATTACTTTTACACTTTTATTATGTTGCACAATTAGCAGCCAGGACATTGAGCAGGGGCCAGCGATTTGATTACCGGTATTTTGTATACTTAAGAATGCCCCACGATACAATTTGATGTACCAATACATTACACCCCTACTTACACATATTCTTTATTTTAACCTGCCTGAGTGCGTTACCAAATTCATATGCAAACATCCATTGTTATGGTTTTCTGTGTGTGTTAAATAATGTTTACCAGCCCCTTGGTTCTCATTGTCACTTCTTGGTTTGCCTAAGACTATGCATTGCAAACACGTACACGAGTCTTGATGTTCTTATGCTGCTGTGACAGTTCAATATTGCTTTTCGTTAAATACACAAAGAGGTGTTTACAGATGCTCAGGCTTTTCGGAGAAGATGACAGAGATACTGTGCCGTGCTCATGCTCTGCCTCTCCCCGCTCCTTGTCATCACCGCCTGGGTTCAGGCAGGCGAGTTTATCCTGACTGATGGCGTCTGTGATTGTGTGTGTGTGTGTGTGTGTGTGTGTGTGTGTGTGTGTGTGTGTGTGTGTGTGTGTGTGTGTGTTTTTCTCTTTTCTTTTCCCCAGAGCGCCTCTCTCAACTTCTGAAGAAGCTCTTCGAGACGCAGGAGTCGGGCGACATTAACGAGGAGCTGGTGAAGGCGGCTGCCAACGGTGACCTGGCCAAGGTGGAGGACATCATGAAGAGGCCGGACGTGGACGTGAGTGTCGCCGTGCCGCCTCCTCGCATGTAGTTGGGAAATCTGTAGAGTAATCAAACAAGGTCTAAATTGAATGCGCCAAAACACTGACTCTAGAAGGGGCCTAAATTGAGCGCAAAACACTCATCACAAAAGACACTTTGTGATGAATCAAAATGCATAGTGTGTCTTGTCAAGTCACTTCCACAAAAATGAAAAGCGAAGTTGTTTAAAAATTCGCTCCTTTAGCTATGACCATGAATGGGAATCTTCACTGACACTTTGTATGAGAATCTTTTGTATTTTTTTTATTGTGCAGTGCAGGTCCTCAGTTCAGCCTGACGTGGCTATGATTTATAGCAAAGATGCATATTCAACTGTGCCAGTGTTGCCAAATGAGTATTGGGTGGTTGAAGACGGAATCCATGTAAATTTGATCAAATATGGCAGCCGTGGCTCAGTGGTTAGAGCACTGGGTTGGCAACCCAAGGGTTCCCGGTTCAATGCCCGACCGGACCACGGCTGAAGTGCCCTTGAGCAAGGCACCTAACCCCACACTGCTCCCCGGGCGCCGCTCAGCAGGCAGCCCACTGCTATGGACTAGTGTATGTACTTCAATGTGATTCACTAGTCCAAATGGGATAAAGTGCAGAGAAAGAATTTCCCCTAGGGGACCAAAATTGGCTCCAATTGGCATTACTTATATTAGGGCTGTAACGATATTGTATCGTACAGAGAAATGGTGATCCGCAGAGTCACGGTACTGAATCGAGATGCATTATCGTGATACGACCTTGTTACCTTTCAGTCCAGAAAACAACCACAGACGATTTGATTGTGCTTCAAATCATATTCATTGTTATTTTTAGATATATATCTATATTATTAGTAGCCTCTTGTAACCTACTCTACCTAAAAACTAGCATAGATTTCAAAAAGCGTGGGGTGTGTCGAACCATAAAGGTCAAAAATCGTGATATGAACCGAATCGTGAGTTGGGCGTTTCATTACAGCCCTATCCCATATACAGAAGAAACTTGTAAGTCTCCCACATACGTTCTATACACTTTATATACCAAACATATAAACATGTAATAGTTAACACATAATGTCCATAGTAGATGGGTGTTTCTGGTGTGCATAGAAGGTGGGTAAAGCGGTAGTCAAGGCAGTGCCAGCAGTGTGTGTGTGTGTGGCCTTGGTTGTGGAGGCTGCGTCGGTAGACTAGTGCCATCTCCAAGTGGGGTTCCTGTGATTAACCCAGATACACTGCAGTCCTCCTGGTCCGCTTCCCAGATCAGCTCTCCATCTCTCTCTTCATCCCTCACCTGCCTCTCCTCGTATTCCTCATCACTCTGTCTACCTCTCTCACTCTTTGTCCTATTCTCTCTTTCTCCTCCTCTCTTTCCACCTTTCTGTCATTCTCTCTGACACTATCAGTCTTTCCTTTCGCTTTTGTATCTCTATCTCTCTCTCGCTCTCTCTCTGTCATATACTCTCTCACACACTCTCTCACACACTCTCTCACACACTCTCTCACACACTCTCTCACACACTCTCTCACACACTCTCTCACACACTCTCTCACACACTCTCTCACACACTCTCTCTCTATCTTGCTCTCTCTTGTGCTCTCTCTCTCTCTCTCTCTCTCTCTCTCTCTCTGTGTGCATCACACACTCTCTCTCTCGCTCTCTCTGTCACATACCCCCCCCTCTCTTCTTTTCTCTCTCTCCCCCTTGTCTCCACGCCCTCTCCTCTCCCTCCAGTGGCCCTCTCCTCTCCTCTCCTCTCCTCTCCTCTCCTCTCCTCTCCTCTCCTCTCCTCTCCTCTCCCTCCAGTGTCCCTCTCCTCTCCTCTCTCCTCTCCTCTCCTCTCCTCTCCACTCCTCTCCTCTCCTCTACACTCCTCTCCTCTCCTCTCCTCTCCTCTCCTCTCCTCTCCTCTCCTCTCCTCTCCCCTGCTCCCTCTGCTGCAGCCTCATTACAGGCTGAGGCATTAGGCATTAACTGGGTGCCGTGCGCGGTGCCAGCACAGTGACGGCTGGCGCTGTGCCCCCGCTGCCTCTCACAGGAGTAATGGCTGAGAGCAAGGCGGAGGGAGGAGGAGGAGGAGAAAGAGAAGGATGAAGAGAGAGAGAGAGAGAGAGAGGGGTGAGGCTGGCAGCCGGAGAGGAAGGGATGGAGGAATGGGGAAAAGGAAGGAAGGAGGGAGGGAGATGTGGAGAGAGAAGGGTGACGATGGCTGGCTGAGAGAGAGAGAGAGAGAGAGAGAGAGAGAGGCGGTGGGGGATTGAGGGGAGGGAGGCGGGCAGGGAGGGAGGGAGGGGAGCACACAGGGTTGACTGGCCAAGCGATCCGCCCGCCAGGACACAAGACGTGTCCTGCAAATACCCGAGAGGCCTGCATCAATATTCATGCCCCCCCCCCTCTCCACACACACACACACACACACACACACACACACACACACACACACACACACACACACACACACACACACACACACACACACACACACACACACACACACACACACACACACACACACAGTCTTCTGTACCCCCCACCAACCCAGCTGCACCCCACACTACCGCACAGCACAGTCATGGCCACCACCCGCCTGCTGTTCCACCTTACCGCAGTGCTGCTCTGGGCTGTCTGAAGTATTGAGATGTACACACACACACACACACACACACACACACACGTGTATGCACAAAGGCACACTGTCACACACACACACGTGCAAACACAGTCATGTATGCTCATACACACACACACACACACACACACACACACACACACACACACACACACACACACACACACACACACACACACACACACACACACACACACACACACACACACACACACACACACACAGTAGTGTTCTTACATGTCGTGTGTATCTTCTTTCCCCAGGTGAATGGGCAGTGTGCTGGCCACACAGCGATGCAGGCCGCCAGTCAGAACGGCCACGTGGACGTCCTCAAGCTGCTGCTCAAGTACAGCGTCGACCTGGAGGCTGAGGTGTGTATATCATGGCAACACGAGGGTGTGCGTGTGTGCGTGTGCGCGCAGGCCCGCCGACAGGGGGGTACAAATGGGTGCGTTGTCCCGGGCCCAGGGAGATAGGGGGCCTAGAATTGGGTCCTCTTTACATTGTATATATTGGGTAGGGGGCCCTTTCTGATGACTTTTTCTTGGCCCAGCGAAAGCTGCGTGTGGGCGTGCGTGTGCGTGCTCTCCCCTTGCATGCGTCCAGTGTTTCTATGGGTGGATGGGTGGATGTCCCTGTCATGATGCTCACTGGCTCTCTGTGACTCCACTGTGCTGTTCTAGCTCATCCCTGTCCGTCATTGTCCCTCTGGCTAACTCGGACCCGTGTCAGACCTGATTGCAGATCACTCACCCCACTCAGCCGGCGTGACATTGACGCTTCTACCTTACTCTGGCCCCTACTCAAGCAAATTGAGTCCCCACCCACACACACCCCCATCTGCCATTCCCCCTTTGTCTTTTCATGTCCCTAGTCCCCGTCCCTTACATCCATCTGCCATTTATAACATGTCTGTCTACTTCATCAGCACAGACTGCAGTGCAGTTGTGTGTGCGTGTGACGCACATATTTGCATCACTTTCCGTGACTCATTGTAAGTGTGTGTCGTGTGTGTGTGTGTGCGTGTCTCTTGCCATGAGTCAGTGTCAGTGTAACCCCACCTCAGGGTTCATCCCCCTCTCCAGCACACAGACAGACAGAGAGGCAGGGAGAGAGGGGGAGAGGGAGAGGGAGAGAGCGAGGGAGAGAGAGAGAGAGAGAGAGAGAGAGAGGCAGAGAGAGAGAGAGAAAGAGAGAGAGAGAGAGAGATAGAGAGAGAGAGAAGGAGAGAGGGAAAGAGAGAGAGAGAGCGAGGGAGAGAGAGAGAGAGAGAGAGAGAGAGAGAAGTTGGGATGCAGCAGGCAGTGCAGGGCAGGACAGGCTGCTGCTGCGGATGCTGTTTACTTTAAATGGGGGAGGAGGAGGAGGAGGAAGAGGATGCAGTGATTGGGGGTGGAGGATGGTGAGTGGATGTGGTGTTGGTGGTGGTGGTGATGTGGAGGGCGGCAAGCTGCTGAGACGGCCATTGTTATTCCTCCCGCGTGAAGGCTCCTCCGCCGGCAATCAAGAGGGAATATTTATGGTCTCGTGTCTATTGTTATTTCAGGAGCGTGAAGGTGCTTGATGCTGTGTACGGAGTGCATCACAGGCGTGCGTTATGCCAAAACTAGAGGCTACCACTGCCCGATATTACTCCACTTTGATTATGTGTGTGTGTGTTTTTTTTTACTCCGTCACATGTGTTATGAAAACTATTTTTGAGATGGAAGTCATAAAAGTTTTAAAGGTTTAAGTAATGGCTCTTGGGGGTATGAGTTTGTCGCGTGGAGTGTGCAGTAGACTTACATGAGCAATCTGTAGCAGCCATTACTGGTACACACACACACACACATACAGACCTAAGAGAGGGTAACGCTTTAGTGTGTGTGTGTGTGTCTGTGTGTCTGTGTGTCAGCGGTGTATCACCACTGTAGCGTGTGTGTTTGTGTGTGGGAGAGAGAGAGACACCGCAGCCGTGTGTGTGTGTGTGTGTGTGTGTGTGTGTGTGTGTGTGTGTGTGTGTGTGTGTGTGTGTGTGTGTGTGTGTGTGTGTGTGTGTGTGTGTGTGTGTGTGTGTGTGTGTGTGTGTGTGTCCTGGTGTGTGTCCTGGTGTGTGTGTGTGTGTGTGTGTGTGTGTGTCCTGGTGTGTGTGTGTCCTGGTGTGTGTGTGTCCTGGTGTGTGTGTGTCCTGGTGTGTGTGTGTGTGTATGTCCTGGTGTGTGTCCTGGTACCTCTGCCCGATAGTCACTTGGGACCCCTCTGGATGTCTGATAGCCTCCCTCTGCAGCCCAGAGAGGTCCAGACAGGGCGGCACATTTCCGCGGCCTCGACTGGCCCTGGCGTCTGGTCTGTGAGCGGATACCGGAGCACCTGAAGGCTGGCCGAGCTCCTTACACGTCACTCACACTGCCCTCCTTTTCACATACCCCTCAAACCCCCTGTCGCCTCACCTCCTCTCTTCTTCTGTCCTCCCTCATCTCCTCTCTTCTTTCTTTCTTTCTTTCCTCATCTCCTCTCCTCTTCTTTCCTTCCTCACCTCATCTCTTCTATCTTTCCTAATCTCCTCTCTTCTACCATCTTCGCTCATCTCCTCTACTACCTGGTCCTCTTTCTCATCTCTAACGTCACCTCCTCTGTCTCTCTCCTCTCTCCATTCACCTCCTCTCTTTCTCCTCTCTCGTCTCCTCCTCTCGTCTCGCCCATCTTCTCCCCCCTTACCTCCTCTCCGTTTACCTCCTCTCTTTCTCCTCTCTCGCCTTCCCCTCTCTCCTCTCTCCCATCTCCTCCCCTCACCTCCTCTCCATCTCCTCCTCCCCTCACCTCCTCTCCGTTTACCTTCTCTCTCACCTCTCTCACCTCCTCCTCTCGTCTCTCCCACCCCCCCCACCTCCTCTCTCTTCCCCTCTTTTTCTCCCATCTCTCCTCCTCTCTCCCATCTCCTTCCTCCTCACCTTCTCTTCGTTCACCTCCTCTGTCCTCTCTTGCCTCCTCTCTGCCACACCCCTTCCACACTTCATCTCTCGATTCACCTCCTCTCTTCTCCTGTCCACTCTCCTCTCTCCTCTCTCCACTCTCCTCCCCCCTCACCTCCTCTCTCCGTTCACCTCCTCTCTCCTCTTCTCTCTGCCCAATACACAGGATAAGGATGGCGACCGGGCCGTGCACCACGCAGCGTTTGGCGACGAGGGTTCCGTGATCGAGGTGCTGCAGAGGGGCGGAGCCGACCTGAACGCCCGGAACAAGCGCCGCCAGACGCCACTGCACATCGCCGTCAACAAGGGCCACCTCCAGGTGGTCAAGACGCTGCTGGACCTGGGCTGCCACCCCAGCCTACAGGTAACGCCTGCTCACAATGGAAATACCCATTTCCACAATGGAAATAAGCTCTACGCTTTATTGTGTTATCCACTCTGGTTTTTTTATTTTTATTTAAATATGTGGTGCGATATTGGCCCAACTCATGTATTTGTAGTTGAATATAAGAACTGAGATTGTCAAATGAAATCTATCTATCTGTCTTTCTCACCTGGGGCCTACACATGATATTGTCGCTGTCAGACAGAAACCTTGTATCTCCTTTTAAACTGTTAAATATTAATTTTCAAAATGATCATTTTCAAATTTAAAGTTGTTTTTTTAGATAAGTCATCATATGCAATACTCAATGAGACTGCACAGTAGTACTGATCTATATTTGATAATGAACAAAGAACGAATATAATTTTTTTTTTTTAAAGTGTGGTTTCTGCTGGACACTGATGATATGTTGCTTCTTATTTGTATGGAAGTTCCCTCACATTACCCGGTATATATGGCAGTTTATGTCCTGGTTTTTTAAGCCACTCTGGATGAAAGTATCACTTGAGGCTCACCGCATGCAGACCGCTGTCCAGTCACCGCCATGTAGACACAGGGAGCTCGGCCTGCTGAGCCCCTATGGAAATGGACTGTGGTCACCTAGTCTCTGGTGAGCTGAGATTGCGGAGACACTATGAAATGGATCCGTTGACGTGGACTGTGGTCACCTAGTCTCTGGTGAGCTGAGATGGCGGAGACACTATGAAATGGATCCTTTCAGGTGGATCTGATAAAGGACGTAGGGGTACGCCCTGTCCTTTTGAAAAGGACAGCTAGACTAGCCAATACTATGATGGTGCTCTCACGTCATATCGTACGTATCCAAGGGATGGCCTTATACAGACCTCTGCGTAGCCATGGTAATCTAGTCTCTGGAAGCTAGGTTTACCGAGCGCCTATAGTCAGATATTCTCTCTGCTATAGTTTCGTTGAGAAATAGGATGCAATTTGAGTATTGGTAGCGCTTCTTGTCCTTCAAAGACAGGCAGGGTATGTTTTGATAGTTTGGTCTTGCGTCACGTCCAAGTTCATCTGCCAAGACTGGGAGGAAAAGTATGTTCTGAGTAGGAGGCGGGCCAGTAATACTGATTTGACAGCCATGTTTGTGCGGAGGAGTTGCATCATAATTTTGCATAGCGCTAATTACACTGCAGAGGTCACAGCTGAAGGTAAGGGTATTGTAGCTGTGTGCGTGTGCGTGTGTGAAGGACCGTGTGTGTGTGTGTATGTGTGTGTGTGTGTGTGTGTGTGCGTGTGTGTGTGCGTGTGTGTGTGTGTGTGTGTGTGTGTGTGTGTGTGTGTGCTCACATCAGAGCGAGAGTGCTCTTCTTCTCTAGTGGTATATTCTTAAACAGCTTTTCCCCCCTGAACTAACTGCCACAGGACTAAAGTCCCCAGGCCCCCGTGTTCCCTCACCGGCGTTAGCGGGAGTGTGGCGGGTTTGTGTTGTCTCACCCTGTGCTGAAATGTAATTAGTGACCTCTCCCGGTAGGCGTACGTACCTGATCCGCTCTCGGCTCTCAAAAAAGGAATGATTTGTATGCGTGAAACAGCTGTTCCTTGCTGCTTAATGATCTTCGAGTTTGCTGACCTTTGAGGGAGAGAGCTGGAGAGTTCAGGGAGAGAGAGCGATGGCGGGGGGGTGGGGATGGGGTCTGATGCTTTTAATGGAGGACGGACGCAAAAATATACGACCCATATTAATGTTGTATTCCGACTAAGTAGCTTTTGCGTTGGATGCTCAGGATGTGACCAGGGGATGTCGGGCTCAGAGGGCCAGCACACTTGAAATGCATCAGGGCCCCACTCCAGGACTCTCTTCTCGTGGTGTAATGCGTACATTACACCTTACAGTATGTGGCCCCTTTGCTCTCCGCCCATGTTTTTCATCGGGGGGTAGGTAGCAGAGACTGGAAGATATTCTATTGGACCAAGGCATTTTTGCTGAAAGGGCATTTTTTTGTGAAACACTAGCCTTTCTTGTCTAGGTGTACTCATAAAAAAGAGAAAAAAATCGAAGGGCGAATCGAAAGTAGACAAAGGTATGCAGCTATTCTGCCGAAATAAAGATGCTTCAGAATATACTGTACTACAGACCTTGCTGGCAGCTGAAGTGTATTAACTAAACTTGCGTTTTTGAAACAGAAACGGGTCATTGAAACATCACAATGCTTTAGAGGGAAAGCCGTTTTTCAATAGTGTGTGACGTGTGCGCTATTAATACGGACAGATATTTAATGAGGCATTTTAATTGGGTAGAACTTCGGCTTGTGAGAGTAATGTTTGTCTTTCTAGAAAACAATACACTGCCAGTATGTAATCGGATAATTCTGAGATCTTAGATCACACAGAAAATCTGTTGAAGAATGTGGTTTGAAAAAAAGGTTTTATACTCCAGCAAAAAAAAAAAACAGACACGGATACCATCTCAAGGGGGCATAAATTTATATCAGTAACGCGGGGGCAGTTCAGGAAGTGTAGTTCTCGTTTTTTGTTTTACTGTTTATTTTCATGTAGGCCTTAAATATTCTTACAAGGCGATAAATATTCCAGCCTGCGGTGAAATCTTCCACTTCATTCAGTCGAGAACAACCCAGAATGGGGTTTACTATGAATCAGCAGCCTTTATCTGGCCGCTGTCCTGGAACTGAATAATCACTCCCGTATTTACTGCAGCGCGGGACATAGATTATGTATACATTTGCGTTAACAACACTCTCTCGTTTTGGAGTCGAGCAGACAAGTGCGAGATCTGCTATATAGATGCGAGCTGCACTTGTTTCGTCGAGTGTAAAATTCTGTCCATCTTCCGCCTGTTTTTTTTTTTTTCATTATGTGTAATCCATATTGCATTTCAGAAGGCAAATGGGCCGTGTGCAATTCCCCCCACGAAATTACACTGGGGCGTATAGCGATCCTCAAGCAAGAAGGCTCTCATACGGTTGTTGCTTACTGCAGATAAAAGTGTACTTTTTTTGGTGCAAGGGTATGGCTTCATTGTCTTGCATTGTGTGGCCGGCTGGCTGCCTTGCGCTTGCTGACTCTGGTGCCCCCTGCAGGATTCTGAGGGCGACACACCTCTGCACGACGCCATCAGTAAGAAGCGGGACGACATGCTGTCTGTGCTGCTGGAGGCCGGAGCCGACGTCACCATCACCAACAACAACGGCTTCAACGCCCTGCACCATGCTGCACTGCGTGGGAACCCCAGGTACGTACCCATACTGTATATACTGTACACGCACATACATTTAACCCATTTAAGCCCAAGACACCTGCAACAAAATGCCTTCTGAATGCCTAGGTCATTTTTGGGGAAAAGGTGCCCTCAGCCTATAAAAACCTAAATATCTTAGCCTCCGGTTTTTTTTACGTTGTTTATTTTACCTTTATTTAACCAGAGAAAAAAAATCACATTGAGATAGGAATCTCTTTTTCAAGTGAGCTCTGGCCAAGGCAGCAGCACAGAAAGGATTAAAATGGATGTAAAGATACACACAAAAAAATGAAATAAGTTGCATTTAAAAGCGAGGACCCTCATCTTGCCATAGAATGTGTTCCTTCAGCTCTGACATACCCACAGTTTTAATGGAAAGCTCAAATCTCAAGAGCCTGAATGCAGCGTCTATGACGCTCCAGGCGCCCAGGTCAATACAGCGTATATGCAGCATCAGGCTTAAATGGGTTAAACTCACAAGCACAGACGCTCACACACACACATGCACTCAGACACCCACACATATACTGAAAACTGCCTGGTCTATCCTGAGGTGTTTTTGCTGTGCCTGAGATGGAACAGATGCTTTGAAGAGAAGAAAGTGTGTGTGTGTCTGTGTGTGTGTGTGTATAGTGTGTGAATAGTGTGTCTGTGTGACGGGGGCAGGTCAAGTTTGTCGTTATCTGATGTGCTGCCGGCTGCCTTGAGTCCCTCTGCTGGAGAGTTGCTCTTGATCTCACACTGTGGCTGTGTGAGTGTTCGCCACCCCCTGAAGTCAGCCTGCGCCGCTTCCACTTCCCCTTCCCCTTCCCTTTTCCTCTTTCCAACCCCCCTTTTTCCAACCCCTCCGCCCCCCTTTTCTGCCAGACCTCTCGCTCCCGCATGTGTGGGACTGATGTGTGGGCCTCACCTGCGGTCAACTCGGCAAACCACACTTATCAGTTTGATGGGCGTCTTCAAGAAGGGGCCATAATTGCCATGGGATGACTTCTCGCCAGGGCCATTAGGAACCCTGTTGGTTGGCCTAGTGTGCGTGTGTGCGTGCATGCGTGTGTGGAGAGGCCTAACCTGTCTTTATGGCGACACACATTTCTCACACATGGGGACTTGGGGGGGTCACACGCGTCCTACTGCACCTGCTTTGTACTGCAAGGCCTAAAGTCACCCCCCTTGGCCGCCCACCCCGCCCCACTACCTCCGCCCCGCCACCTCCGCCCCGCCACCTCCTCCGCCCGCCCCATTCTCTGATAAATGGCAAGTTCCCGCCATAATCGGTAGAGCAATCAGTGTGCGCTTGACATTTCTATTATGAGGTAGTGCAGGAAGAGGCATTGAGACTCATTTGTCATATTCCTTCCAGAGAATCATTACCTAGTGGGTAGTGTCATATTAGTGAAACAAATTCACCTTTTCCCGCTGCCGTTTGAGGTGAGCGCCTTCATGAGTGTGTGTGCATGTGTGTGGGCGCGCGCGTATGTGTGTGTGACTGCGTGTGTGCGACTGCGTGTGTGCGACTGCGTGTGTGTGTGACTGCGTGTGTATGTGACTGTGTGTGTGTGTGTGACTGTGACTGTGTGTGTGACTACGTGTGTGTGACTGCATGTGTGCGACTGCGTGTGTGTGACTGCGTGTGTGCGACTGCGTGTGTGTGACTGCGTGTGTGCGACTGCGTGTGTGTATGTGTGTCACAGTGTATGTGACTGTGTGTATGACGTTGCGTGGGTGTGTTACTTGCATTGTAATGTAATGTTACTGTGTGTGCACTACACATCTGCCAATGTGCCTTGGCCCCAGCTCCGGCATGCGGTAAGAAAAGTCTGCAGTACAGTTGTCTGAGACGCTAAGGGGCCTCAGCCTTACCCCCTGATTTTTTTTTCTTCTTTCTCGCAATCTCTGCCTCCTTTGCTTGTGGGCAACAAGGGAATCCTTTTTTATTGACTGAGCCGATGAGAAAGCACCGCGGCCAGTATTTATGGCACACTTGTACGCCAGTGGCCCCCTCGCTCGCTCGCTTTGGTGCACCCCTTCGTCCCCTCGCCATCAGAAAAATCTCACAGATATACGGCTCACCGCCATCTCGACCGTTTACTGTTATTTCTCGCTTGGGCTCACACGGCGGCGTCTTTTTTCTCTCTTTTTTTTCATATTTCAACTTTTTTTATTTTGCTTCTGTCATCTGGAGTTTAGGCCCCCTCTGGCCTGCTGCTGTGTGCTGCACCCTCCACATCTCTGACTGCTGCACTCTGAGCTCAACGGCTGACACTAGGGCTGCACAATTAATCGAAAATAATCGGAAATCGTGATAAATTTGTGAAATCGAAGTCATGATTTTAATCGTGTTTTAATCGTGGCAATAGTGACCTAACTTTGAGAGCGTCCTTGAAGCCAGAACATACTGACAGGCTGGTGTTTCTTCTACCTAAGTTTCATGCTATTGCCTCAACATAATTATTACAAATCATTTTATTTTGCTCATCCCGTATATAGTTCATTCTTGGTTATATTTCATCTTGTTATAATTTTCTAAGAAATCTGCAAAAAAAATCAATAATTGTGATTACGATTTTGACCAAAATAATCGTGTTTATGATTTTTTCCATAATCGTGCAGCCCTAGCTGACACTCTACCATTTGATTTTGTGTGTGTGTGTGCGTGCGTGCGCGTGCGTGCGTGTGCGTGCGTGCGCGTGCGTGCGTGTGCGTGCGTGTGTGCGTGTGCTCGCTCATGTGTATGTGAGATGAGGTAGAGGGGATTTATGCAGAGAGAGGGAGAAGGAGAGAGTGACAGAGAGTGAGAGAGAGAGCAGTATCGATGATGACGGTGACGGTGGCTCTGAGCGAGTAGCGGGTAGCGCCTACCCCGCATCCCCTCGTCCCCATGGCACTCCGGCGTGGCGCGGGGGGCCAGTAGGCTCTAATCTGGGGGAATTCCACTCAGATGAGCCAATCATCCCAGCCAATCCTCGCAGATCCCCGCTAACCTGACAGAACTGTGCTGCTGCTGCTCTGCAGTACCGTGGAGGACTCTCCCTTCTCCTCCTCCTCCTCCTCCTCCTCCTCCTCCTTCTCTCCTCCTCAACGGCAGTAGGCAAGGCAAGGCAAGGCAGTCAGGCTAGGCTAGCTTTTCATTCCACACACACACAGTTTCTCAGCAAGATGAGAAGGAGCCTCTCTGGAGGTGTTAGTTATGCACCTCACCTAAAAATTTGAAGGAGAGAAAAGTTTCTCTTAAGGCCGTCGTGATGGTATGGTGTGGGTTTGGGGGTGCAGTTGTGTGGTGTATTTTTAGTGAGAGCAGAGGAGAATGTCCTGTGAAAATATTGAGACCATGTCGTTTTCATTTGAGGCTGGCTGGTATAGGAGTGCAGTCTGTAAGGAATAGGCTGGTGGTGTTATGTGCAGTGCTTTGGTGGCTATAGGTCTGTAGAGGGAGACAGATATAGACTTTTTTCTGGGTGTGTCTGGAACTGATGAGAGAGAAAAAAAGGAAAATGGAGGGAGGTAGATGGACGGACCATAGTCTTGGTATGCTGTAAGTGTCCATGAGTGTGAGACTGGTGGTGGAAGACTAGGAAGGCTAGGGCTTACTAGGCTGATTTGCATGGCTGGCACGGCCCTGTGTGTTAAGAATGCACTCACCCTCAAGCACTGCTTTGGATGTGCAATGTTCTCCCCTCTTATCTGGCGCACACTCTGGGATAATAATAAAGAAAGCTGCTTCCACTTGTCACCGAGATGCCGAACTTGGACAGCTTTGTTTCTGGCACACAATGTAAACTATGCAAGATCATATAGCACCGTACCGTACCGTACGCACGTACTGCATGCACATGCATAGCATATTCTGTAGCCTAACTGCAGCAATAATTAGCTTTGCGTGATCCTGCTTTGTTTTTGGGGTAGCCAAAGCAGCTTTAAGTGCGGTGCACACAATGTCTAACCCATTGTTTCGTGGAGCGACATACGCTGCATTCACGTTTTTGAGATTTGAGCTGTTTTATTAAAAATGTGGATATGTTGGAGCTGAATGAACACATTCTAGTGCAAAATGAAGGGTCATTCCAAGTTTTTATGTGCTTCACAGGCTGAGATATTTAGGTTTTAAAAGGGAGAGAGAGGGCACCTTTTCCCAAAAAGGGCTTAAGCTAAAATGGGTTAAAGGAATGGTGTTCCTTGAGAAATTACACTGCAGTATTTTGGCCCTTTTTTAGACTTTATTAATGACAGGACAGTCTGAGAGAGAGAGAGACAGGAAATGTTTGGGAGAGAGGGACAGGGAAGGGTCGACAAAGGACCCAGGCCGGAATCGAACCCGGGTCGGCCGCATAGTAGACGAGTGCCCTACCGGTAAGGTAAGGTAGGGCCACACAGCAGTATTTCAGCCCGTATATTTCCCCATCAGTTTTATACCAACTGCTACATTTCAAGTAGTGCTCCTTTAATTTATTTAACTTTTTCCCCTCCTCCCCCCTCCTCACCCCCTAAAAACTGTTAAGATGTTTTTTTTCTGTCCTGCACCCAAAGCAGATAGGGGCTTCTTTTCTGTTTCTAAGAGATCGATAGCCTGATGGTTGGCTGACAAGAGGCCCCTGTCGAGTCTCCTGTGGCTGAGTCCTGAGTCCTGGGGCTTGGGAGAGCTTATGAAGTAACACTGGAAACATGAGAGAGAGAGAGAGAGAGAGAGAGAGAGAGAGAGAGAGAGAGAGAGAGAGAGAGAGAGAGAGAGAGAGAGAGAGAGAGACTCTTGTTTTCTATCTGATCACTCGTAACCA